>NC_059164.1:38362343-38665216 GCF_019923935.1 Bubalus bubalis | reverse complement strand
ACAGTCCAGTTTGTGCAAAGATCCACAATTAGAACACTGCAAATAGGCAGAGGGATTTATGTCTTTATGCATTTCAAGAGATAATGTTTCAATTGGATAATTGTAGTGTTTAACTTTGTGGAATATCAGAGTCCAGATTTGAAAAATATCTTAGTTGAAGCAGCCATTTATAAAATATAGTTAATTCATTGATTTAGAAAAATTTAAAAAGAAAAGCAAAAAAAAAAAAAAGAAAACAAGTAATAGCCAAAATAATAAAGTTCTCTGAGATAATACCTATATGGTAGGTAAACTCTCAAACCCTTGATTTATATCAAAATTATTATTAATAGTTTGTATTTTGTTAAATTTGTTGTGTCAAGTTTTTGAAAGTGGAACATTTACTAATTTTATCTTTTGAAAGTAGTATGTTTAAATATATAGATTGATAAATAATATTTGGCAGACTCCAATTTCACCTTATTTTTAATATTACAGTATTACACTGTAACACAATAATATACTATTATTAAAATGTCTGTAATCAAAGAAAGAAAGAACTAACAAATATACAGATTATTCCATTTTTCATACCATTTTAAAATTTTTAAGCCTTAAAGCACTTCAATTGTGCATTTTTCCCCAAGGCAACATGTAGTACATATATTTATTCAATTCAAAATGCCCACAATTATTAAGGACCCACCACCTACCTCACTACTGAACCAAGCTCTTAAGGAAGGGAAGATGAATATGATACCATCCCCTCCCAAAGGGAATTATAATTTCATGGGGAAATGAAAAGACAAAAATCATTTAAATCTATTATAGTAATTTAGGTGAGGGATTAAGTTTAAAAACAATTAGAATACTCCTCCCTCAGTAAGTAATATAAGAGTCAAGTCTAAATGCATTATGTATTCTAACCAAGAAGTGAAAGGAAGTCTCTCCCGGGAAAGGAAATGATATGGACAAGCAGAAGTATGTAATGACATAGTACCTTCTATTCTCCATCTGTGTGTGTGTGTGTGTGTGTAAAAAATAGAAAAGGAAGTCAGTTCAAATAATGAATAAAGTGTGAAGAAAGTCATGACAGATGATGCACCTTGAATAGAAGTTGTTAGGTGATGACTTTTTTCCAAGCATGATATAATCAGATGGCAATGGCAACCCACTCCAGTCCTCTTGCCTGGAAAATCCCATGGATGGAGGAGCCTGGTAGGCTCCAGTCCATGGGGTCGCACAGAGTTGGACATGACTGAAGCGACTTAGCAGCAGCATAATCAGATGTGTGTTTTAGACTCATTGATTTGAGTGTGTTGCAAAGTTTTGAGGGGTAAAATCCAATACACAAATCACATGGAACTCTGTTGTAGTTACTCAAGTGATAATAAAGATCCAAGCTAAGTCAACATAAACACAAATGGAAGAAAGGCGGACAGCCTTTTTTTGTGCTCGGGTTTTCTAGTCGCACCAAGGACTGCCTTGGTGGCTCAGACGGTAAAGCATCTGCCTACAATGCAGGAGAACCGGGTTCAATCCCTGGGTTGGGAAGATGCTCTAGAGAAGGAAATGGCAACCCACTCCAATATTCTTGCCTGGAAAATCCCATGGATGGAGAAGCGTGGTAGGCTACAGTCCATGGGGTTACAAAGAGTCGTACACGACTGAGTGACTTCACTTTCTTTCTCTCTTTCTAGTCGCAGAGAGTTGGAGTTACTCTTCTCATTGTGGTGGCTTCTTGTGGAGCACAGGCTCTAGGTATGAGGGCTTCCGTAGTTGCAGCAGGCTGGTTCAGTGGTTGTGGTGCAGGCCCTAGAGAGAGTAGCCATCAGTAGCTGTCGCATGCCGGCTCAGAAGTTGTGGTGCGTGGACTTAGATGTTCCACAGCATGTGGATTCTCCCCAGACCAGTGGATGAACCCATGTCCCCTTCATTGACAGGAGGATTCTCAACCACAGCACCACCATGGAAGTCTAGGAACCACTTTTTAAATTGTATGTAAATGATGAAATGGTAGATGTGGCTAGAAGGATTAAAGTGTAGCCTGACTGGCTCCACAAATTCCTATCTTGGGTATTATATAGATGGAGGTGTTATTAAGTAATATGAGAAATGCAGAAAGAACACTGGGACATTGATTGAGAGCAAGGAGAGAGTAGTGAATGATTGAGTTTGGGTCACATGTGAAACATCCAAGTAGTTATTCACTAGGTAATTGGTATAAATATTTTTCTAAAGTTTAGAATAGAGATCAGGTCAAGAAGCAAATATCTGGCATAGAAAACAGCACACATTTTTAAGAATACAGCACACTTAAAAAAAAAAAAGGCAACTATTTAAGAAGTCTTAGAAAGACAATACCACAATGGAGGATGGCAAAATATGATTTAAAAATATAAAAGACAAAATAAAGAAGGGTGAGCACAGAAGAATTGATGCTTTCAAATTGTGGTACCAGAAAAAACTCTTGAGAATCCCTTGGACAGCAAGGATATCAAACCAGTCAATCCTAAAGGAAATCCACCCTGAATATTCATTGGAAGGACTGATGCTGAAACTGAAGGTCCAATACTTTGACCACCTGATCAAAGAGCCTACTCATTGGAAAAGACAACATTGCTGGCAAAGATTGAGGGCAGGAGGAGAAAGGGGTGGCAGAGGATGAAAAGGTTATATAGCATTATTGACTCAATGGACATGAATCTGAGCAAACTGCCCAAAATAGTGAAGGACAGGGAAGGCTAGCTGCTTCAGTTCATGGGGTCACAGAGAGTCAGACACGACTTAGCTAGCGACTGAACAACAAGAAGAAGGCAAAATCAGTAGAAAGATTGTCAAAATGTTGAATGGGAAGTGTGACTTGTAGATTTCACTCAAAAGAACTCTGAAAAGGGAGAGTGGATGAGAGAAGAGCAGAGAACAAGGGAAACAATGATTGAACAAGCAGAAAGAATTTTGTTTGAAACAATCTTAAAACTGAAGAATAGATACAAAGTTATTTGGAATAGGAGGAACTTGAACAATGTAGCTGATAGAGAAGAGCACCAATGCAGATAAGCATTCTGTGGTGCTTCTTAAGAAGAGATGAGATGGAATCAGGAGCCCAGAAGTAGGAATTGGCATCCTTCTGGAGAAGAAGGGGAAGACCTCTCAAATATTGAGGATAGAAAGAAAATATAACCATAGGGCAATGTAGATAAATTGACCTGTACGAAGGGAGTGAAGTTCGGTTCTTTGTGATTGTTCATAATTTCTTGAAGAAAAATAGGATGTAAGTTTGTAGGGGTTGAGGAGAACAGGTCTGAGTAGATGGATTAAAGAAGGCAATGAAAAGTACGACAAGGAATCTAACAAAAGATAAGAAAGGTAAAGAAACACAGTATTGTACATTGTTAATTAGAAATTGACTGACGATGTTAAATTCAGTATACAAATTCAGCCCATTCCATCTGTCCAAAGGCTAACTGTATATGAAATGGGCTGTAATGTAATGGCTTAGAAAACCTAAAAGGGAACCCTAAGCAATCTGAAAATTTTGAGAAAATGCTTGAAGATGTAAAACAAATGGAATTGAATTACAGGAGAAATGGAAGAAAGAATATTGTAGCTAAAGTAAATGAAACATATAAGAAAAAACAGGAAGCATAGCAATAATTACCTTACCCCAACTTATTCCTAAAATAACAAGTTTGTTCTCAAAATCAAAGAACAGATAGTAATGAGAGAGCAGCATGAGTGACCATTTCACAATGCAATATTTTATTTGGAAAGATTCAACCTCAAAAGATAAAGATTGCATGATTTATAAGATATCCTCAATAAAAAAAATTATTTTATACAAGAATCCTTTTATAGATATAAAATTATAAAATCTCCTGTAAGTTCAAAGTGAAATTTTTAATTCAGAGTGTATTAAATACAGTTAAAGCTAAAATAATATCTAGTTTAAAAAGGATTAGATGTATGGTAGAGAGAATCTCCTCTAAAAGAAAACATGAAATTTTATCAGCTTTTAAGAATCATTCAGATTATTGTTGCTCAGTCACTCAGTCATGTCCGACTCTACAACCCCATGGACTGCAGCATGCCAGGCTTCCCTGTCCTTCACCATCTCCTAGAGCTTGCTCAAACTGATGTCCATTGAGTTGGTGATGCCATCCAACCATCTCATCCTCTGTCATCCCCTTCGCCTCCCACCTTCAATCTTTACCATCATCAGGATCTTTTCCAATGAGTTGGCTCTTCATGTCAGGTGGCCAAAGTATTGGAGCTTCAGCTTCAACATCAGTCCTTTCAATGAATATTCAGGGTTGATTTTATTTTGGATTGACTGGTTGGATCTTCTTGCAGTCCAAGGGACTCTCAAGAGTCTTCTCCAACACCACAGTTCAAAAGGCATCAATTCTTCGGCTCTCAGTCTTCTTAATGGCTATATGAATGGTCATTCAGATAGATCAATTTAAAAATTTCAGAGACAAGAAAATATTGCAAGAAAATTTTAGATGTAAGCAACTATCTTGGATCATTTTCTTACACACTAAAAATGAAATCTGATTCTTATAATTTCCTTCTTCAAAAGTTATTATCTCTCCTGCCTCTAGAAGAGTATTTTTAACTTTGATTTCTTAGGTTCATTAAGAAATACTATTATACTTTATATACTTTACATACTATTATATGTAAAAATAGTACATAGTTATGTTTTTCTGTGCAAAGAATGCATGGACCTCCCTAGTATTGTCAGGTATTTGACCTGCACTAAGCACTCAATGGAAAAGGCAATGGCACCCCACTCCAGTACTCTTGCCTGGAGAATCCCATGGACAGAGGAGCCTGGCAGGCTGCAGTCCATGGGGTCACGAAGAGTCGGACACGACTGAGCGACTTCACTTCACTTTTCACTTTGATGCGTTGGAGACGGAAATGGCAAGCCACTCCAGTGTTCTTGCCTGGAGAATCCCAGGGGACAGAGGAGCCTGGTAGGCTGCCATCTATGGAATCACACATTTGGACACGACTGAAGCGACTTAGCAGCAGCAGCAGCAAAATATAATGGAGTTAGAAAAATTTAATTTCACCAAATTATAGATTTATTGTCCACTTAAAATTTGAATGAAATCAGTGAATGGAAAAGAAAAAAAAAGTTCTCATCTTATAATGACCACTGCTTTTAAATAGCATTGTTTAGATCTGTGATTTTCTCGTATAATGTGTATGCAGCAGCACTGTGTATTTTGGCAGTGCTATACACTCCCTGTTATATCTCATCACAAAGTACATAATACCTAGTTGTTCCATTTTTGATGATGTTAAGAATGATCAGAGGAATTGGGAAACTGAGACCCAGGTGCAAGCCATGCCAATTAAATCTGCACATCCATGGCTGAGAATCCTCAGTGGTTTTTAGAATTCACCAGGTAATGCTGCTATGTGACAAAGTTTGGGATCCAGTGGATCAAAGTGATGCTAACTTAATCTATGTATTTACATAACTCTGTTTTAGTATAATGATCATTGCTTAGATAGTCCCTTGGACTTCAAGGAGATCCAACCAGTCCATCCTGAAGGAGATCAGCCCTGGGATTTCTTTGGAAGGAATGATGCTAAAGCTGAAACTCCAGTACTTTGGCCACCTCATGCGAAGAGTTGACTCATTGGAAAAGACTCTGATGCTGGGAGGGATTGGGGGCAGGAGGAGAAGGGGACGACAGAGGATGAGATGGCTGGATGGCATCAATGACTCGATGGATGTGAGTCTCAGTGAACTCCGGGAGTTGGTGATGGACAGGGAGGCCTGGCGTGCTGCAATTCATGGGGCTGCAAAGAGGCAGACACGACTGAGCAACTGATCTGATCTGATCTGATCTGATTATTTTATCATTGTATACAAATGATGGCTTTTTAAAATTCTATCATTATTTCTGAGATCATTTGCTGGACTTTGATAAAGAAAATTTTCTCATTAACTATTTGGTTAAGGTAAAGTACAGTTTCTACAAGAAACCTAGATAAAATTTGTCATATTTATCTTGACTTTCTTTAGAAGTGGTGTTGGTAACTATAGTCTATGTACTGTATATGGCCCATGCCTCTTTTTGTGTGGCCCATAAGCTAAAATTATTTTGTACATTTTTCACTGGATATTAATAAAAATAAAGGAGAACATGCAACATTCAGTAGACTTTTTGAAGAAGAAGGAGGAGGAAAAGAAGAAGAAGGAATAGGAGAGGGAAAAGAAGCAGAGACTGGATGTAGACCCTAAATTCTAAAATATCTACTTTGTGGTCTTTTACAGGAAATTTGCCACCCCCTGGTTTAGAATAAAGAGTGTGTGTCCTAGCAAATCACCAAAGGTAAAGATAAGCAGTAAGATTTTTTAAATATATATGTACTCATGAACTTTAATATAACTTGTGGTTTCAATCATTGCAGTTACTGTTTTCTTTGACACTATAGTTTTCCTAATATTAAGCAGTGGGAACACATTCAGTGGTTTCCTAGTTTTTTTAGTTAGTTTTGTTTGGAATGTTACTGGATTCCAGTGATACTTGATAGCGTCCTTTGTTTCTGGCACAAGATGTTCCAGGACCATCTTGTACTTTTCTTGCCCTAGACTTGTAACCAACCATTTCTTTAAGAGTTTTGGTTCCTTTTAGTGGGGCATCATAATTAGAGATCCAAATCTGGGTGTTAGTGGCGCTAATCACTATTGAATCATCTATGTTTGTAGACTAGCTTGTTATTTTTCTATGCTTTTTCAATGAATGGAGTTTGAAAGTAGTTATTAGTTTTAGAAATATAAGAATAAAGTATTAAATCTTTCTGATATTCCAAAATAATTTATAAAACTATAAATATTTTTCATAACATTTGATTTTATTCAATATCTCTTTTGTGCTGAAATCTTTATTGATAATATTAGCATAATTTCTTGTTTTATCTATAATATGTTTAAAAATAATACTATTAATGAATATAGTTAAATTTATGTGTCCTTGTTTTATGTGTATTTTTGTTTAAAGACACATTATTTAATGTGTATGGTTGTTTCATTAACATTGAACTCAAAGCCAGCAGCACTATTATTTATTTTAAAAGTAACTTTTCTAAGTTACAGACACATTTTCTCTGTAAGGCACAAAGTAGCCTACCTGCACTTAGGAATACTAGATACCACTTTAGCACTATGCTTGGGGTCCATTTTAAACAGCAAATTCACCACCAAAAAAAAAGCACAAAAATGTGGACAACACGCACTAATGAGATGGTGACGAGAACACATTTTTATAGTAACTGAGCTAAAACAAGGCAGTGCATCACCTTTCTGACATCACTGAGAATTTGTACATTGGGGAACTCAAATAACATGAATGCTTGGGAAAGATCTGTGAGTATTGGTTTTGTGGTTACAAATAAATTATAGCAACTAGACAGATTCTCAAATATGGAATCTGTGAATATTGTGAATCTGTAGGTGAAAGAGTCACAGGTAACATATAAATAGGGAAGAGATATGATATAGGAAGTGTAGGAAAAGGTTATATCAGATTGACTCCAAGCTTGGAAATTTTAACCTGGAAGAATCTATGAATGAGACAAGAGCATTACAGATTTTATGCTGCCAAGTGATAAGACTGCAGTTTGGTTTTATAATGATCACTCTATTTATGTGGTGGGGGGAGAGAGGTGTGGTGAGAAAGAAGTTAGAGACAGATCCAAAGCTATAACGCTAATCCTGGGAAAAAATTGTAAGGCCTCTCTATAGCAAGGAAGTGGCAGTGGCTCAGTGTGAAAGGGTGGCCCTGACGACTGATCCAGTGAAAGATAAATAAAAAGGAGGAATCAAGGCTGACTTTATGTGTGAGAGGTATGCCATGTATATCCCTCTTTATAAACAGCCAATTTCTAGAAGAAAAACTGGAGAATTAAGTTTAGTCAGTGTAGGGGAGGACATTTTTTTCTTTCCTCTCTTAGTGCTTAAAAGTAAACTGACATAAGACAGATTAACAGAAAAAAACCATTAAAGTTTTTTTTTTTTTTAACATATACATGGGAACCTTTACCAGAAATATGAAGATTAAAAAAAGCAGAATTAAAAACTTACACTGAGTTGGACAAAAAGTAGTAATCTGTGAAAATGTGACAAGGCAAAGGGACTTAGGCTGGGGTAGTTAATTGATGGAGAAGTCACCAGGAGGATAAAGATTAGTTTAACAAAGTTTGTGAAAATTTTTCTTGTTTTTTACCTCCCATCCTTGGTGACGAGAATGTTTCTTTCCTTCTAATATAGAGAGGACACCTTTTACATAACAATTTCATCTACTTTTAAGAAAAAGAAGAACAGTCAGAGTGGCATTCTTGCATCTGATGCTTTTCAACTACATTTGACTCAAAATAGTCAATATGCCAGAATGGCATATTTTGAGATAGTGCATTCTATACTGCTTTACCATGTTGAGTTTTAGTTGCCTATAGGATATCCAGGCATAGATTTCCAGAAAATACTTAGGCATATGAATTAGCCTTTCAATGAAATTAAGTAATGACAACCGCGCTGAGGGCTGAGTTCAAAAACAAAACAAAAACAAAATACAACTAAGAGGTTGAATGATATGGAAAAGTATGTGAAAGAAGCAATTTTTTAAAACGTGGCCAGAATGTTAAGAAGGAAACGTAGGGTGTTTTCATGGAAGCTGAACAGGAAAGAATTACAACAAAAAAGTAGATAATGATGTTAATTGTAGTAAAGAAGTTAAATTCAGAAAGGCATCCAAGAGATTTGGCAATTAGGAAAGACTTGATGACCCTACCAAAGAGAGTTTTACTGTAATGAAAGCCAAATTGGTTTAGATTGAGAGGGAAACAGGTGGTAAAAAATTCTAGGCAGCCTGTTTATGACCAAGCACAAAACAGGCTTCTCAAGGTTCAAATCTCAATTGTGCCATTTGAAAACTGTGTAGATTTGGAAATTAGTTCAGAGTCTCATGCTGTTGTTTTGTCATCTGTTTGATAGATTTGATAATAGTACTTACAGAATATTGTTCTGAAAATAAATGAGTTAATGCACTTGTGTTTAGAATATTGGCATGTGTTTGTATGCATGCTTAGTCACTCTGTCATGTCCTGCTCTTTGCGACCCCATGGACTGTAACCCACCAGACTCCTCTGTCTATGGGATTCTCCAGGCAAGAATACAGGAATGGGTAGCCATTCCCTTCTCCATGGGATCTTCTTGATCCAGAGATCAAACCCAGGTCTTGCAGGCAAATTCTTTACGGTCTTAGCCACCAGGGAAGCCTAGAATATAGGCATAGAGTATGTGATTAATGAACTAATAAATTGTATTCTGACCCTACATTTTTATATTTACTAAACACTGTTAAAAAAGACAACAATCAAAAGAAGCCTCTATATAATTTTAAATCTATTCATTGAAAACAGAAGACTTGTAAACACTACAAATATCTTTAAAAATCGGGAAAGTCCTTGTTTACTATTAAGCAAAAGCAGACTGTAGAAAATTTGTTATACATTGCAGTTTCACAAAACCAAAGTTTATTTCTGACTTTTAGATCAAGTTCTCTTTAAAGAATCTTTACAATATTTCTTATACATATTTAACTTCAGTGTTTATCATTTTAAAGTGTATTTTGTACCATACTTTATACTGTTTTACATCTTAGTTCTACTTAGGCTTAAAAATATATTAAATTTCTGTATTAAAAAATTAGTAAGAAGAAAAAAATGTACCTTTATTTTATTTGATTTCCAGTTTAATCAAAATGTTATGTTTTATTTATTTATCCTTTCACATCATGAAGTGTTGAAAATTTTTTAATGTTGTGGCTTTCTTGGACGTTGCACTACCATGAAACTGCAATGTTTTAAGTGTGAAAGCATTAGACTCTCAAGTTTGATTTGGCAGGAATACTTTTCTTTGGCAAACCTTCAGCTTCAAATATATACATGCCTATTTGTGGTTTCTTATGGTTTTAGGCCTCTGGGGAGAAAGAGATTGGCTTAATATGGTTAAAAATATCTGTGGATTGCTGGCAGGTAAAAAGGGAAACAGACAAGAAAAAAACTGACTACATAAAGGATTCTCAAAAGATGTCCCCAAAGGGAAAAAAAAAAAGTATTCTGTTAACTATGTTAAACAAAATACCCATATTAGGTATAGTTCATACTTGACAAAATTGTGCTAGATATTTATTTTAGCTAGATTTGCCTTGGTATTAATCCCAGCTATTCAGTTTTCTATTTCTGGAACTTAACTGTTAGAATTGTCTTTACAATAGAAAATGTCTCTTCTCTCCTGAGCAATTCACAGTTGTCTCACCAGATCCTCAAGCTCAATTTCCCCAAATACATAATTATCAGTTCTCTACTATCATTCCATTTCCTCCTATATGAGTCGATTTTTATCATTTTGGAGGGTCCAGGATCCTTTCATTGTTCTAGCATAATTCAACAAAAAGTTCTGGGTAGCTAATATGTGCTGTATATTATTTATATGTTCTTGTGATTGAGAAATGAGGAAAATATGTACGAAGATCCCAGTTTGAGACCTTCAACTTAGAGAACAGTCAAGTCTACAGTACTTATTTGAAGTCATTATAATCAAATATTTCTAATGATAACAATTAATTAGAAGGCTTAAACTCTCTTGAAATCAGAAAATAAAGCCACACACTAGAAGTGAAAGCAGAAATCAGTAGATGTGAAGTCTTTAGGGAATAATGATCTCATGGCATTTACAAAACTATAAAAAGACCAGTAAAGCTGGAGTTTGGTGAAGGAAATGGTAACCCACTCCAGTATTCTTACCTGGAAAATCCCATGGACAGAGGAGCCTGGTGGGCTACAGTCCATAGGGTCACAAGAGCCAGACACAACTTAGGGACCAAACCACCCCCACCAAGGCTGGAATTAAAGCTTGGTTGGAAGGCAGGCATTTGGGATAGCTTATGAGATGAATATGAAGATGAAGGAAGGGGTTATACTATGCAGAACTTAAAACTTATTAACGTATTTTTTGAGTGCTTTGTATAGATATTGTTTTAACTTTACTATTATTTAAATTCATTCAGTTTTCATAATAATTTCATAGTGTTGATATATATACAGTGTGACTGTATAGTACTCAGTCATATTTTTTGCTGGTAGAGTCCTGGAAACAAAACACAGATCAGTGTATTCTTTTGTCTTATTCTTTCAACTGTGATTGAGTTGTTTTTAAAAGACAGATTCTCCTGCAGTGAATAAATATAAAAGCTATAAACATTTTTTTTTAAATAGCTATTGAGAGGCATTAGAAAAGCACCTGAAGGCAAACAGGACTTGAGAAACTAGGTTGTTAAGATAGGACATAAAGATAAGTCCTAAATTCTTCACTGATTTTAAACCCAAGGTGTTAGCATATATATAACTTAAGCAGGCTGATGTGTAACTTATACAGGCTGATCAGTAGCTCAGTGCTTTTGTTAAACTGAAGAAAATGGGTAGACAAAACAATGGAATTGAGGATTACAAATTGTTTCTACAAATTATAACTACAAGTTACAACTAAAGGGCTGAGATCACAAAACAAAAACTATAGGGAAATAAGTGTAGAATCATGCCGTGCTTTTTCTGGAGTATTTCCTAATCCCTCTGTTGCATAAGGTAAGTGACCAAGAAGCCAAGTTAAGCAGAAGAATCTGAAAAACTAAGCACAACTTTAACAGTAACATAGTGCTTCTTTTTCTGTTGTATTCACTCACTTTTGTGTATTCTTTAGATTCCACATATAAATGATGTCATACAGTTTGTATCCTTCTCTGTCTGACTTGTTTCACTTAGTATAGTGAATGCCCTCTCGTCTATCCATGATGCTACAAATGGTAAAATTTTGTGTTTTGTATAGTTGAATAGTATTCCACTTTCTATATAAACCACATCTTCTTTATCCTTTTTTTCTGTTGGACACTTAGGTTGCTTCCATATTTTGTCAATAGTAAATAATGCTACTATGAATATTGGGGTGCATGCTGCTGCTGCTAACTCGCTTCAGTCGTGTCCGACTCTGTGCGACCCCATAGGCGGCAGCCCACCAGGCTCCCCCGTCCCTGGGATTCTCCAAGCAAGAACACTGGAGTGGGTTGCCATTTCCTTCTCCAAGGCATGAAAGTGAAAAGGGAAAGTGAAGTCGCTCAGTCATGTCCGACTCTTAGCGACCCCATGGACTGCAGCCTACCAGGCTCCTCCATCCATGGGATTTTCCAGGCAAGAGTACTGGAGTGGGGTGCCATCGCCTTCTCCTCATTGGGGTGCATGTGTCTTTTCAAATTAGATGTAAATTAGAAGTAAAAACCTGTCACTGTTTGCAGGTAACATACATTAAATATATATATATATCCTACAGATGCCACCAGTAAATTATTTGAGCTTATCAATGAATTTGGTAAAATTTCAGGATACACAATTAATATTCAGAAATCTGTTGCATTTGTATACACAATGAAGTATCAGAAATTAAGGACAGAATCCCATTTACCACTGCATCAAAGAGAGTAAAATGTCTATGAATATAGCTACCCAAGGAGGCAAAAGCCCTAAACTCTGAAGAATGCAAAACATCAAAAATGATGAAAGAAACTGAAGACAATGCAGATGGAAAGATATACCATGTTCTTATACTGGAAGAATTAATATTGCTGAAATGACCATACTACCCAAGGCAATCTACAGATTCATTGCAATCGCTATCAAAATACTAATGAAACTTTTCACTGAACCAGAAAAAAATGTTCTAAATTTGTATGGAAGCACAATAGACCCAAAATAGCCAAAACAATCTTGAGAAAGTAGAACAGAGCTAGA
The DNA here is from genome assembly GCF_019923935.1 of Bubalus bubalis. Taxonomy (NCBI): domain Eukaryota; kingdom Metazoa; phylum Chordata; class Mammalia; order Artiodactyla; family Bovidae; genus Bubalus; species Bubalus bubalis. The sequence goes on along the minus strand of NC_059164.1, from coordinate 38,652,373 downwards.
GAAATGACTCACCCTGACTTCAGGCTACACTACAAAGCTGAAGTCATCAAAACAGCATAATACTGGCACAAAAACAGACACATAGATCAGTGAAACAGAATACAGAGTCCAAATCCACACACTTATGGTCAATGAATCTGGGACAAAGGAGGCAAGAATATACAATGAATAAGACAGTTTCTTCAATAAGTAACGCTGGAAAAACTGGACAGTTGCCTGTAAAAGAATGAAATCAGAACAATCTCTAACATCATATACAAAAATAAACTGAAAATGGATTGAAGACCCAGATGTAAGACTGGGTGCTATAAAACTGCTAGAGGAAAATAGAAGTAGAACATTCCTGATGTAAATCACAGCAATATTTTTGGATCCATCTCCTAAAGTAAAGGAAATAAAAGCAAAAATAAATGAATGAGACCTAGTTAAACTTAAAAACTTTTGCACAGCAAAGTAAACCATCAACAAAATGAAAAGACAAACTCCTGAATGAGAGAAAATATATGCAAAAGGTGTGACTGATTAATATCCAACATATATAAACAGCTCATGCAACTCAATGTCCAAAAAATAAGCAACCGAATTAAAAAATAAGCAGAAGAACAACTGAATAGACTTCTTCACTACAAGGAAATGCAGATGATCAACAGGCACATGAAAAGATACACATCACTAATTATCAGGGAAAAGCAAATCAGAACCACAGTGAGATATCATCTCACACCTGTCAGAATGGCTATCATCAAAAAGAACACAAATAACACATATTGGTAAGGATGTGGAGAAAAGGGGATGCTTGCACACTACTGGTGGGAATCTACATTAGGCAGATGCTGTGGAAAACAGTATGGAGCTTTCTCAAAAAAGACTAAAAATAGAGCTATCATATGACTTAGCAATTCTACTTCTGGGTAAATATCTGAAAAAAGAGAAAACAATAAAAAGTAAGATTCTATAACTAAAAAATAATTTGTAGAAATTTAATGAAGGTATTTTTCTCTTTGAAAATAGTTATCTGTCTCCATCCCTGTGTTACTAAAAAAAAAGTACCTCATGATAAAATATTGAGCGCAAATGAAAGATGTTTTCAGGGAAAAAACAAAACAGAGAATTTAGTTTAAGCAGAGGCTTCCCAGGTGGCCCAGTGGTAAAGAATCTTCCTGCCAATGCAAGAGCCGCAGGAGCCCCAGGTTCGATCTCTGAGTCAGAAGATCCCTTGAAGGAGGCAACCCACTCCAATATTCTAGCCGGGATAATCCTGTGGACAGAGGAGCATAGTGAGCTAAAGTCCATGGGGTTGTGAAGAGTCAGACATGACTGAGCATGCACACACTTCTAAAAGAGCTCTTCAAGTAGAGGGAAAATTACCTATAACAAAAGCATAATATTTGCAAAGGAAGAACATCAGAATGAGGAAATAAATAGGCAAATGTGAATTCATATTGATGATGTAAAATATTATGAGTCAATATATTTTAAAAAGCACAAAGAACAAAGAGAAGTAAAAGAAGATCTTACGAATCTAAGATCCCTGCACTGTCTTAGAAATGGTGAAAATACTAATGTACATTACACTACAGGAAGTCAAGGATGAATATTGCTATCTCCAAAGTAACCATAAAGAAGTTGAGAGAGTATCATGATAATCAGAAGAAAATTGTTAATAAAAGATAAAGAAAGGCAAAAGAGATATAGTAAAATGGATATAAAACCATTAGCTGTAAAACTAAGTGTATCACTAATTGATTACAAGTAAATAGATTAAAAAGTACCAAGAAAAGAAAAGATTGCCAGATTTCATTAACAAATCAACAATTATGTACTGCTTAAGGAGATGTGTGTGAAATCTAATGATGCAGAAATATTAAATTTTTTTTATATTTAAAAGTTTATTGTATGGATACTACCCGCAACTACTAAAATGTTGAATAGCCATACAATAACAGACAAAGACTCTAGCAAGAAACATTACTAGAGATGAAATAGATATTTAACTGTGATAAAAGACTCAATCTATCGAGACAATATGAAATTCTAAATGTGCTTATATCTGACAGCATAGTCACAAATTATATAAAGCAAAAATCTATGTAATTATAGAAACATAGAAAAGTCAACAATTATTGTGGAAATTTTTAATAAATATTTCAAATAACTAGTACAAGATTTAGAAGATATAGATTTGAATAACACCATTAACAAACTAGCTGTAATTCATATGCATAGGTTCCCATGTCCAATAATTGCAGCAAAATGGCTATTTTCGAGTGCAAATGGAACATTTACCAAAATGCTGGAAGGAAGTCTGAATACATTTCTAGGGATAAAAATAATAGAGAATATATTTGTAAACTAATTGAATTAAACAAGAAAGCAATAGGAACAAGATGACAAAAACATTACGTAAACTTTTCAAAGGATGTAAAAAGAGGGGAAACTGTTATTCTTCATGACATGAGCATAAGCATGATACAAAACCCTGACAAGAAATACATCAAGAGAAAGGGAGGTTATGAGTCAGTGTTTCTCATAAGCAACATCACAAATGTCAAAATAAATATTTGCTAATTGAATCCAGATATATATATATATATATGAGAATTTCTGAATATTCAGAAACAAGCAATTAAAGAATATATTCTTAATGTGAGATAAAACATCTGCAATACAAAAACCTTCAGAAAATGTATACCACATGACCGAGCAATTCCAACCCTGGGCATTTATCTGGAGAAAACCATAATTTTGAATAGATGCATACACTCCAATGTTCATTCCATCACTATTTACAATAGACAGTATAATATATAAAATAGATAATTAAATGAGTACTTATTGTATAGCAAAGGGAACTCTACTCAGTGCTCTGTGGTGATCGAAATGGGAAAGAAATCTAAAAAAGAGTGAGCACAACTGATTCATTTTGCTGTACAGCAGAAACTAACACAACATTGTAAAGCAACTATACTCCCATAAATACCAGAAAGCATGCATACTTAATTTTTTTGAAAAGAAGACATCTCTATTTTTGAAATACTGGAAATATCCCTCACACTCCAATTTATAAATAAGGCAAGAATATGCTTTATCATCATTTCTACTGATCACTGTTCTGAATATCTTAGCCAGTAAAAAATAAGAAAGGTAATTTTACTACTAAAATAAATAAATTGAAAAGGTTACAGATAAAGATTAATATGAAAATCAAATGTATTTCTATGCTGTTATGTATTGATTACATATTTGTAAACAACTGCTGGGAAAGATTGAGAGCAGAAGGAGAAGAGGGCGTCAGAGGATGAGATGGCTGGATGGCATCACCAATGTGATGGACATGAACTTGGGCAAACTTTGGGAGATGATGAGGAACAGTGAAGCCTGGTGTGCTGCAGTCCACAGGGTTGCAGAGTCGGACATGACTGGGTGACTGAACAACAGAGAATAACCTTAAAAAGTGATAATATATACAGCATGTCAGTAAGATATTTACAATATCCCAACATTTAACCTTTATATTACTTGCTGCTGCTGCTGCTAAGTCACTTCAGTCGTGTCCGACTTTGTGCAACCCCATAGATGGCAGCCCACCAGGCTCCCCCGTCCCTGGGATTCTCCAGGCAAGAACACTGGAGTGGGTTGCCATTTCCTCCTCCAATGCATACAAGTGAAAAGTGAAAGTGAAGTCGCTCAGTTGTGTCCGACTCTTGACGACCCCATGGACTGCAGCCTACCAGGCTCCTCCGTCCATGGGATTTTCCAGACAAGAGTAGTGGAGTGGGGTGCCATTATCTTCTCCATTATATTACTTAGGAAAATTAATTATACAGAATGTACAGTGGTAATAAATATATGTAATAACTAACAGAATCTCCATGTTTGTTTCCAAACCCATGAAATAAGGACTCTTGTGATAGGAAACAAAAAGCGTCATCCCCTGGAACCATTCCCACCCATTCCAGTTAACACTGAGTTAAAAAACAAAAGCAATACCATGTCTCTGTGCTGTGCAAATCAGGCTATTAGGTTACACCTAATTTCCATATGAGCTATAGGACTCTGTGTCTGAAGTTCCAGTTTCAATTGGAAGCTCAGAGTTTTAACCACTGGAAAGTAAAAGTGAAAGTTGCTCAGTTGTGTCAGACTCTTTGTGACCCCATGGACTATACATCACATGGAATTTTCTAGGCCAGAATACTGGAGTGGGTAGACTTTCCCTTCTCCAGGGGATCTTCCCAACCCAGGGATCAAACCCAGGTCTCCCCCATTGCAGGCAGATTCTTTACCAGCTGAGCAACAAGGGAAGCCCCTTAACCACTTGACCACCAGGGAAATCCTAAAATTTTAAATCCTAAAAGATGATGCTGTTAAAGTGCTGGCAAATTTGCCAGCACATTTGGAAAACTCAGCAATGGGCATGGGACTGGAAAAGGTCAGTTATCATTCCAATCCCAAAAAAGGGCAATGCCAAAGAATGTTCAAACTACCATACAATTGTGCTCATTTCACTTGCTAGCAATGTAATGCTCAAAATCCTTCAAGCTAGGCTTCAACAATAGGTGAATTAAGAATTTCCAGATAGACAGGTAGGATTTAGAAAAGGCAGAGAAACCAGAAGTCAAATTGTCATCTGTTGGATCACAGAAAAAGCAAGAGAATGCCAGAAAAACATCTACTTCTGCTTCATTGATTACATTTAAGTCTTTGACTGTGTGGATCATAACAAACTGTGGAAAATTTTTGAAGTGATTGGAATGCCAGACCACCTTACCAACCTCCTGAGAAACCTGTATGCAGTTCAAGAAACAGCAGTTACAACTGGACATGAAACAACAGACTGGTTCAAAAGGAGTGGAAAGGAGGACATCAAGGCTGTATATTTTCACTCCACTTATCTAACTTATATGCAGAGTGCATCATGCAAAATTCCAGGCTGAAAGAATAACAAGATGGAATCAAGATTTCCAGGAGAAATATCAATAACCTCAGATATGCAAATGATACCACCCCAATGGCAGAAAGCAGTGCAGTTCAGTTCAGTCGCTCAGTCGTGTCCGATTCTTTGTGACCCCTTGGATTGAAGCATGCCAGGCCTCCCTGTTCATTACCAACTTCCAGAGTTTACTCAAACTCATGTCCATTGAGTCAGTGATGCTATCCAACCATCTCATCATCTGTCTTTCCCTTCTCCCACCTTCAGTCTTTCCCAGAATCAGGGTCTTTTCAAATGAGTCAGTTCTTCGCATCAGGTGGCCAAAGTACTGGAGTTTTGGCTTCAGCATCAGTCCCTCCAATGAATATTCAGAACTAATTTCCTTTAGGGTGGACTGGTTGTATCTCCTTGCAGTCCAAGGGACCTCAAGTGTCTTCTCCAACACCACAGTTCAAAAGTATCAATTCTTTGGTGCTCAGCCTTCCACATAGTCCAACTCTCACATCCATACATGACTACTGGAAAAACCATAGCCTTGACTAGACAGACCTTTGTTGGTAAAGTAATGTCTCTTCCTTTTTTTTTTTTTTTTTTTTTAATTTATTTTTTTTTTTTATGGAAACTTTTTTTTTTTATTTATTTATTTTTTTTTGGTACTTAAAGACCCTTAATTTATTTATTTATTTATTTTTTTTTTTTTTTACATTTTTTTTTTAATTTTATTTTATTTTTAAACTTTACATAACTGTATTAGATTTGCCAAATATCAAAATGAATCCGCCACAGGTATACATGTGTTCCCCATCCTGAGCCCTCCTCCCTCCTCCCTCCCCATTCCATCCCTCTGGGTCGTCCCAGTGCACCAGCCCCAAGCATCCAGTATCGTGCATCGAACCTGGACTGGCAACTCGTTTCATACATGATATTTTACATGTTTCAATGCCATTCTCCCAAATCTTCCCACCCTCTCCCTCTCCCACAGAGTCCATAAGACTGTTCTATACATCAGTGTCTCTTTTGCTGTCTCGTACACAGGGTTATTGTTACCATCTTTCTAAATTCCATATATATGCGTTAGTATACTGTATTGGTGTTTTTCTTTCTGGCTTACTTCACTCTGTATAATAGGCTCCAGTTTCATCCACCTCATTAGAACTGATTCAAATGTATTCTTTTTAATGGCTGAATAATACTCCATTGTGTATATGTACCACGGCTTTCTTATCCATTCATCTGCTGATGGACATCTAGGTTGCTTCCATGTCCTGGCTATTATAAACAGTGCTGCGATGAACATTGGGGTACTCGTGTCTCTTTCCCTTCTGGTTTTCTCAGTGTGTATGCCCAGCAGTGGGATTGCTGGATCATAAGGCATGTCTATTTCCAGTTTTTTAAGGAATCTCCACACTGTTCTCCATAGTGGCTGTACTCTTCCTTTTAATATGCTGTCTAGGTTGGTCATACCTTTTCCTCCAAGGAGCAAGCGTCTTTTAATTTCATGGCTGCATCACCATCTGCAGTGATTTTGAAGCCCCCCAAAAAGAAAGTCCTCACTGTTTCCAATGTTTCCCCATCTATTTGCCATGAAGTGATGGGACAAGATGCCATGATCTTCATTTTCTGAAAGTTGAGTTTTAAGCCAACTTTTTCACTCTCCTCTTTCACTTTCATCAAGAGGCTCTTCTTCCTTGCTTTCAGCCATAAGGGTGGTGTCATCTGCATATCTGAAGTTATTGATATTTCTGCCAGCAATCTTGATTCCAGCTTGTGGTTCTTCCAGCCCAGCGTTTCTCATGAGGTACACTGCATAGAAGTTAAATAATCAGGGTGACAATATACAGCCTTGACAGACTCCTTTTCCTATTTGGAACCAGTATGTTGTTCTATGTCCAGTTCTAACTGTTGTTTCCTGACCTACATACATATTTCTCAAGAGGTAGGTCAGGTGGTCCGGCATTCCTATCTCTTTAAGTATTTTCCACAGTTTATTGTGATCCACACAGTCAACAGCTTTGGCATAGTCAATAAAGCAGAAGTAGATGTTTTTCTGGAACTTTCTTGCTTTTTTGATAATCCATCGAATGTTGGCAATTTGATCTCTGGTTCCCCTGCCTTTTCTAAATCCAGCTTGAATATCTAGATGTTCATGGTTCACATACTGTTGAAGCCTGGTTTGGAGAATTTAGAGCATTACTTTACTAGCGTGTGAGATGAGTGCAATTGTGTGGCAGTTTGAGCATTCTTTGGCATGCCTTTCTTTGGGATTGGAAGAAAAACTGACTTTTTCCAGCCCAGCTATGAGGAACTAAAGAGGCCCTTGATAAAGATGAAATAGGAGAGTGGAAAAGTTGACTTAAAACTCAACATTCAAAAAACTAAGATTATGGCATCCTGTTCCATCACTTCACGGCAAATTGATGGGGCAATGATGGAAGAAGTGACAGACTTTATTTTCTTGGGCTCCAAAATCACTGTGAACAGTTACTGCAGCCATGAAATTAAAAGATGCTTGCTACTTGGAAGAAAAGTTAAGCAGAGACATTACTTTGCCAACAAAGGTCCCTCTAGTCAAAGCTATGGCTTTTCCAGTAGTTAGGTATGGATGTGAGAGTTGGAACATAAAAAAGGTTGAGCACCAAAGAATTGATGCTTTTGAAGTTCAGTGGTGGAGAAGACTCTTGAGAGTCCATTGGAGAGCAAGGAGATGAAAACAGTGAATCCTAAAGGAAATCAACCCTGAATATTAATCAGAAGTACAGATTATGAAGCTGAAGCTCCAATAATTTGGCCTGATGTAAAGAGCTGACTCACTGGAAAAGACCCTGATGCTGAGAAAAATTCAGGGCAGGAGGAAAAGGGGACGACAGAGGGTGAGATTGTTGGATGGCATCTTAGACTCAATGGACATGAATTTGAGCAAATTCCAGGAGGTAGTGAAGGACAGGGAAGCCTGGTGAGCTGCATTTCATGGGGTCACAAACAGTTGGACCTGACTCAGTAACTGAAAAACAACAATGATTTCCTCTGCTATAGAAAAGCTTGTAAGTTTGACTAGGTCCTTTTTGTTTATCTTTTATTTTTATTCCCATTGCCTTAGAAGACTGACCTAAGAAAACATTGGTATCATATGTCAGATAATATTTTGTCTATATTCTCTTTGAAGAGTTTTATGGTGTCATTGTCTTGTACTTGTCTTGAATTCATTTTGAGTTCATTTTCTGTATGGCATAAGGGTGTGTTCTAACTTTATTGATTTATACGCAGCTGTCAAACTTTCCCAATACCACTTCCTGAAGATATTACCTTTTCTGCATTGTATATTCTTGCCTCTTTTGTTGCAGATTAGTTGATCATATATGTGTAATTTTATTTCTGAGCTGTTCCATTGGTCCATATGTCTGTTTTTGTGCCAGTAACACACTATTTTGATTACTGTAGCTTTGTAGGTTTTTCTGAAGTCTGGGAAGGTTATTCCTCCTGCTTTGTTCTTTTTCCTCAGGATTGTTTTGGCAGTTCTGGGTCTTTTATGGTTCCATATAAATTTTAGGATTATTTGCTTTGATTCTGTGAAAAGCTTATGGCTATTTGATAGTGTGTGTGTATGTTTAATCACTCAGTTGTGTCCAATGCTTTTTGACACTATGAACTGTAGACCACCAGGCTCATCTGTCATGAGATTTTCCCAGCAAGAACACTAGAGTGAGTTGCCATTTCCTCCTCCAGGGGATCTTCTAGATCCAGGAATTGAACTGGCATCTCTTGTGTCCCATGCATTGCCTGTGGATCACATTAAATCTGTAAATATTATGGCCATGTTAGCAACTATTAATTCTTCTAATCCAAGAGGATGAGATGGCTGGATTGCATCACTGATTCAACTGACATGAACTTGGGTAAACTCCAGAGATGGTGAAGGACAGGGAAGCCTGGCATGCTGCAGTCCATGGAGTCTCAGAGTCAGACATGACTTGGTGACTGAACAACAACAACAATAATCCAAGAACATAGGATATATTTCTATTTCTTTGAATCAGGAATCAAGGACATTTAAGTCTCAAATTCAGCCCAGAGAAACATTATACTTGTCATCTTGAATTCATTTTGACATGAATTTGGGCAAACTCCAGAGATGGTGAAGGACAGGGAAGCCTGCCATGGTACAGTCCATGGAGTCACAGAGTCGGACATGACTTGGTGACTGAACGAAGAAATATTTTTATTTCTTTGAATCAGGAATCTAGGACTCTTAAGTCTCAAATTCACCCAGAGAAACATTATAGCTTTCCTCCATGAACAAGTAAAAGGAATGTAGATAAATATTATAAAGGGAATATACAATTTTTTTGGTTAAAATCAAATGTTGGTTAAAATTACTCAATCATACACATAGAAGGGTAATTAAACAGGGCTTTGATAAAACACTGCCTAGCAATCAGGTTTCCTCAAAGAGAAAATATGGTGATTTGCAAAAGATGCTCAAAAGAAAAGGAGTAGTAGATGAATAAGATAAAGAGAGAACAAGTAAGAGAAGGAAGGAAGGGATGGAAGATGGAAAGGAGGAGCAAGAAGGAAGATATGATTCAACTGGAAGAAGAAAGATCTTTTGGAAAAGATCAATCCAATATTTAGCGATATAAATTGGGAAAATGATATATTAAAAGGAAAAGTTAATGCCTTCAGATATAATTACTCATAAAGAGATATATAAAGGAGGAAGATATATTAGTTGTTACCAATTCATATTGAGTCTCCAGTGGAGCAAATTCTGGAAGAATAGATTGGATCATTCTTCCAAAGCAAGCTAAGATTCAAAAAAATAATTGAAAGATGCTTCTTAAATTTCCATAGTAAGAGTAGTTTGGAAGCTGTCCCCTTAAAGATTGAGACTCTAGGCTACACAGTTATAAAAAACAATTCACTGACTTGAGAAGGGATGACTGGAAATATTGAAATAAAATATTCAGGCTTTAATAATTGATTTTCAAGATATTATAAGTGGAGCTACAGATACTGCCTGTGCCTAAGTGACGTGTAAAATAAGACTTCTAAGGGAAGGTCCACAAAAAGAGACACATTAAACATAGACGACAGAAACGCAAAGAGACAGATTGATTCCAGGCCTGGGTAAAGTTTTCATGGGAGAATATCTTCTGGGTGTCATTTTTCCAAATCAAGAAGAATTTAAAGACGAAACAATTTATTTGAACAGTGAATGGTTTGGAGAGTCAATGAACTAATTTTTTTATTATTTGCAAAAAAGCAAAATGGCTGTCTGAGGAAGCCTTACAAATAGCTGTGAAAAGAAGAGAAGCGAAAAGCAAAGGAGAAAAGAAAAGATATACCCATTTGAATGCAGAGTTCCAAAGAATAGGAAGGAGAGATAAGAAAGCCTTCCTCAGTGATCAATGCAAAGAAATAGAGGAAAACAATAGAATGGGAAAGACTAGAGATCTCTTCAAGAAACTTAGAGATACAAAGGGAACATTTCATGCAAAGATGGGCTCAATAAAGGACAGGAATGGTACGGACCTGAGAGAAGCAGAAGATATTAAGAAGAGGTGGCAAGAATACACAGAAGAACTGTACAAAAAAGATCTTCATGACCCAGATAATCACAATGGTGTGATCACTCACCTAGAGCCAGATCCTGGAATGCAAAGTCAAGTGGGCCTTAGGAAGTATCACTATGAACAAAGCTAGTGGAGGTAATAGAATTACAGTTGAGCTATTTCAAATCCTCAAAGATGACACTGTGAAAGTGCTGCACTCAATATGTTCTCAAATTTGGAAAACTCAGCAGTGGCCACAGGACTGGAAAAGGACAGTTTTCATTAAAATCCCAAAGAAAGGAAATGCCAAAGAATGCTCAAACTACCGCACAATTGCACTCATTTCACACGCTAGTAAAGTAATGCTCAAAATTCTCCAAGCCAGGCTTCAGCAATACATGAACCATGAACTTCCAGATGTTCAAGCTGGTTTTAGAAAAGGCAGAGGAACCAGAGATCAAATTGCCAACATCCGCTGGATCATCAAAAAAGCAAGAGAGTTCCAGAAAAACATCTATTTCTGCTTTATTGACTATGCTAAAGCCTTTGACTGTGTGGATCACAATAAATTGTGGAAAATTCTGAAAGAGATGAGAATACCAGACCACCTGACCTGCCTCTTGAGAAATCTGTATGCAGGTCAGGCAGCAACAGTTAGAACTAGACATGGAACAACAGACTGGTTCCAAATAGGAAAAAGAGTACATCAAGGCTGTATATTGTCACCCCGCTTATTTAACTTATATACAGAGTACATCATGAGAAACGCTGGGCTGGATGAAGCACAAGCTGGAATCAAGATTGCCAGGAGAAATGTCAATAACCTGAGATATGCAGAGGACACCACTCTTATGGCAAAAAGTGAAGAGGAACTAAAGAGCCTCTTGATGAAAGTGAAAGAGGAGAGTGAAAAAGTTGGCTTAAGCTCAACATTCAGAAAACGAAGATCATGGCCTCTGGTCCCATCACTTCATGGGAAATAGATGGGGAAACAGTGGAAACAGTGACGACTTTCTTTTTTTGGCTCCAAAATCACTGCAGATGATGATTGCAGTCATGAAATTAAAAGATGTTTACTCCTTGGAAGGAAAGTTATGACCAACCTAGACAGCATATTAAAAAGCAAAGACAAACTTTGCCAACAAAGGTCCGTCTAGTCAAGGCCATGTGTTTTCCAGTGGTCATGTATGAATGTGAGAGTTGGACTACAAAGAAAGCTGAGTGCCAAAGAATTGATGTTTTGAACTGTGGTGTTGGAGAAGATTCTTGAGAGTCCCTTGGACTGCAAGGAGATCCAACCAGTCCATCCTAAAGGAGATCAGTCCTGGGTGTTCATGAAAGGACTGATGCTGAAGCTGAAACTCCAATACTTTGGCCACCTGATGCAAAGAGCTGACTCATTTGAAAAGACCCTGATGCTGGGAGGGATTGAGGGCAGGTGGAGAAAGGGATGACAGAGGATGAGATGGTTGGATGGCATCACCGACTAAATGGACATGAGTTTGGGTGGACTCTGGGAGTTGGTGATGAACAGGGAGGCCTGGTGTGCTGCAGTTCATGGGGTTGCAAAGAGTCGGACACGACTGGGCGAATGACCTGACCTGATCTTACAGGAGGTAACACATGACAACAAATAGAACATTATGAAAGTAGAGATCTGTACAGATATTACAGTAAGAAAGAAAAGGGGAAAGGAAAATGAAAGAAAATATAGACTCAATTTTAATCCAAGTGCAGTAAAGATGGAAAGGAAAGAACTGGAACTTGTACTCACTCAGTTAAATTGTCATAAAAAGGATAAAAATATAGAGATATTCAATATTGTAGGCATTATCTACTCCTGCTGCTCAAAGCCTTAAAGCTACACAAGCCTTTAAAATGCTGAAGAAAGACAGTGCCTAGGAAAGTACATGTAGAGCTACTGGTTCTGATTTAACTAAGCAGTTCAAGAAGTATCAGCTGCAACCTCAGTTCAAAAATTTCTTGAGAACAAATATATTACTGAAACAAATTTGAAGGTGAGGGATAAAACTTTCCTAGGAGTCAGGTGTCAAGTGAAAGCCTATGGAAGACATGTCATCCCCAGAGACCATATCCAGCTCAACATAGGAGGAACTTATCAAGTAGGAGAGTTTGACATGTTGGATGTGCACATTAACTCTGGGCTGGCCAAAATGTCATTTTCTGAGAGGAGAGAGAATATGTATCAATGACTTCTCCCTCAACAGGAATGTGTGTGTGTGTGCGCACGCTTGCTCACTTGGTCATATGCAACTCTTTGCAACCCTATGGAGTGTGGCCCACCAGGGTCCTCTGTCTATGGGATTTCCCAGACAAGAATACTGCAGTGGGTTGCCATTTCCTACTCTAGGAAATCTTCCCAACCCAGGGACTGAACCCGTGTCTCCTGTGTCTCTTGCATCAGCAGGCAGATTCTTTATCGCTGAGCCATCTGGGAAGCCCCCAACGGGAACATGCACAATGCCAAACTGACCACTTGAAAGAAGTTTCCCAATTAAGTCTAACACCTCAAGTTGTACACTTTGGATGACTAGCACAGAAAAGCTAGCATCCATTGAGGCAAAGACAAATTTTCTCCATATACTCTCCTTATGTGAAACACCTCTACATCTCCATTTTATATATTAGAGTCATTCTCGAGTCCTGTGTTTACCTGAAATAATTGCTTTGCTGGCTAGGGCTTGACATTTTTATTGTTGTTGTTTTTAATATAGGGGGTGAGGGGCCAGTATATGATCATCTTCATCATTCTGCTGATGCAATCACTGAGGATATGGTCAGAAAAAAAGAGCAAGGTCTCTGCTCCCCTAGGGACTACATTCTAGAGAGGAAAATGCATAGTAATCAGGCAAACATAATAATAAGATAATTTTTGTTAGTAAATACTTTTTAACATTAGTTTTCTTTGTTATGAATTAAAAATGCTGCCCTCTTTATAGCTATTGCTGTTATGGTTTTTCCAGTGGTCATGTATGGATGTGAGAGTTGGAATATAAAGAAAGCTGAGTGCCGAATTGATGCTTTTGAACTATGGTGTTGGAGAAGACTCTTGAGAGTTCCTTGGACTGCAAGGAGATCCAACCAGTCCATCCTAAAGGAAATCGGTCCTGGGTGTTCATTGGAAGGACTGATGTTGAAGCTGAAACTCCAATAGTTTGGCCACCTGATGCGAAGAGCTGACTCATTAGAAAAGACCCTGATGCTGGGAAAGATTGAGGGCAGTAGAAGGGGACGACAGAGGATGAGATGGTTGGATGGCATCACTGACTCGGTGGACATGAGTTTGGGTGAACTCCAGGAGTTGGTGATGGACAGGGAGGCCTGGTGTGCTGCTGTTCATGGGGTCACAGAGTCAGACACGACTGAGCGACTGAACTGAACTAAACTGAACTGAGATTAAATAAGATAATATGTGGAAAGCATTTAGTGCAGTAAAAATTATAGCTCTACTATAACTGTTTCAATAGGAGTGCATGTTTGACTTCTGTTTGACTCTCTCTGTAGAGTTTTTTTTTCCTTGCCTATAAAGTAGCACATGCATACTTTAACAAGATTTAAACAACGTAATAATTTCTTGACTGTAACACAATGAGAATTTCAGTTTAACTTTGAGAATCTAGGCCCTCAGTATCCCAGGGTTTGCAATATTCTATTGTCTGTGTAAAGTCTTTGCCTTCATTAGTAGCTTTAAGGAATTTAAGATAAATATTTGCATACGAAAGAGTATTTGTTGAAATGATCCCAAATCAACATATGCTTTGTTATTTGCAGTATTCCCCCTAGGAAGTAGGATGAATAATAAATGGCCAGACAGATGTAGAACTTATTTAAGTACTTCAAAAATGTTTATATTTCAGGCATTTAACCATAACCTAACTTCAGCTGTGTTTTTGTCTTGAGACACATATTTTTTTTTTCCTAATTGTATGCATACAAAGACCTTCAAACATCTACTGTCTATTTTGATTCCTTTTTTTTTTTTTTTTTGCTCTAGCAGAATTCAGTAGTAAGAATAATTAAATGGGGTAAAGAATACAATTTTGCTTTCATCTGATAAGTTGTGTTGCTCACAAGGAAGCACCTATAGGTCAGTGGTTGATTAATATGAGTATGAAAACATTGTAAAATAGTCCTTAACCTTACATACAAAATATTCTAAGTTTATACACTATAAACAAGCAGATAGTTTTACTGTTCATTTTTAAAAATAAATATACTGAAGGCTTTAATTTAACAGCCATTTAGTGGCACTTACTGTGTGCTGGGCAATGTTTAAAGCAATTTACAAATATTAACTATTTGTAATACCTAGTAAGAACTAATGAATAAGCTTCTAATACAGCCTCTATTTTGCAGTTAAAAAAACTAGGGCAATAGAAATAAAGTAAATTTCCAAGTTGCACAGCTAGTAAGTAACCAAGCCAGATTCAGCACCAGCAGATAGGCGTCTGAGTCAGGGTTCTGAACCTTAGGCCTCTGCTGCCTCTTGCTTGAAAGGCATGTAGACAAGGTCACTTATGGGTTGTGAAAGAAAAGTCAAAGCTGGTTTTGTTTAATACTATAAATCCCTGAGCTTCTGCTATCTCTTTTTAAAAATATTATTTTTTCTAATATTAAGTAATAGTATTCTAAGATAATTCTTGTATTTCTCAATAGTTACTTGATCTACATAGTTATTGAATTTGGCATGATTCTGCAAAAAGGAATGGATTGTTATTTTCTAGGGAACAAGAGATATTCCCACACTAATAGAATGTTCAGATATGTTTTATCAGACTTTTTTACATTCTTGGTAAAAAGTAGGATGCAAGAGTTTTTATATATAACACCAAATACATAATGGATTTTGTAAGGGTTGACAAATAATATTATCTAAGAGAGTCATATAGTGTGTTGCTGCTACTGCTAAGTCACTTCAGTCGTGTCCAACTCTGTGTGACCCCATAGACGGCAGCCCACCAGGCTCCCCCGTCCCTGGGATTCTCCAGGCAAGAACCCTGGAGTGGGTTGCCACTTCCTTCTCCAATGCATGAAAGTGAAAAGTGAAAAGTGAAAGTGAAGTCGCTCAGTCATGTCTGACCCTCAGCGACCCCATGGACTGCAGCCTACCAGGCTCCTCCGTCCATGGGATTTTCCAGGCAGGAGTACTGGAGTAGGGTGCCATTGCGTGTAGAGAACAGTAATTATAAGTGAGTTTATTTCACTCATACTATATCCAAAAGAAGACTGTATATACTTGGATTGAACTTTCAAGTTCTTTTTTATTAATTTGTGACTTATCTTGTGTCCTAGCAGACTTTAGTTATGATATGTAACTATCAGCAATAATATAATGAAGCCAAATGTTTATAGTATTAGACACTAAAGGGTTTTGTAGCTCTGGTCCACCCACTAATTACTTGAAAACTCTGGAAAAAAGAAAAGGAAAAAAAGTCATAGTAAAAAAAGGGCACATTTCAGCTAATTAATAGAGGAAAAATGAAGGATTACTGTGTTAATGACATCTCACACTAAATTTGGATAATTTTATTATTCTAAATAATATTCTGAATATATTAAATAATATTCTAAATAGGAATGAAATTGTTATTAGCTACTAATACCTTGAATCTTTTAGCATAGCAATGTAGCTAAACCATTAATCATATGTAACTTTTTCCCACTTCGAGCTATCATGTTCTGCTGTATTGTAATTCCAAATATGTGAATGGTTCTTCCCAGATGGCACAAGTGATAAATAACCCATCTGCCAATGCAGGAGGTATAAGACTCAGGTTCTATTCCTGGGTTGGGAAGATCCCCTGGAGGAGGACATGGCAAGCCACTCCAGTATTCTTGCCTGGAGAATCCCAAGCACCTAGAAGCCTGGCAGGCTACAGTCCATAGGGTCACAAAGAATGGGACAGTACTGAAGAGACTTAGCACAAACGCACATGATTAGCTCTTAATCCTGGGCAACTGCTTTCTAAAGCACAAAATCTCCAGAGTAAACTGACAAAACTAAATAGCGCTACAAAAATACTCCGAACTTTAATCTTAAATTTCTTTCACTTAATGTTTATCAAAAGTTCATTATTGAACAGTGGCTGATGAATTTGCATCACAATCCCTTTTCTAAGTCAGTCACTGGACTAATCTAGAATCTGGATGACCAGAGAATAAGCTGCATGCTCAGTCACTTAATATTTAACTAATAATTAAATTTAATTAATCAAACTTATACTGAGTTTATACCTTTCTCAGTTCAGTCACTCAGCCAATCCGACTGTTTGCAACCCCCTGGACTGCAGCATACCAGGCTTCCCTGTCCATCACCAACTCCTGGAGCTTGCTCAAACTCATGTCCATCAAGTCGGTGATGCCATCCAACCATCTCATCCTCTGTCATCCTCTTCTCCTCCTGCCTTCAATCTTTCCCAGCATCATGGTCTTTCCCAGTGAGCCTGTTCTTTACATCAGGTGGCCAAAGAATTGGAGCTTCAGCTTCAGCACCAGTCCTTCCAATGAATATTCTAAAGTGATTTCCTTTAGGATTGACTGGTTGGATCTCCTTGCAGTCCAAGAGACTCTCAAGAGTCTTCTCCAACACCACAGTTCAAAAGCATCAATTCTTCAATCACTTCAGTTATGTACAATTCTTTGCAATCCTATGAACTATAGCCCACCAGGCTCCTCTGTCCATGGGGTTCTCCAGGAAAGAATATTGGACAGGGTTGCTATGCCCTCCTCCAGGGGATCTTTGACAGAGTGCTCTAACCTGTGTCTCCTGCAGCTTCTGCATTGCAGGTGGATTCTTTACCAGTGATCACCAACCAGGGAAGTCCAGAGAATAGTCTATCTGGATTATATTGGGTGAATTTTCCTCTTGGAAAAGATTCCTCTGAAATGATTTTTTAAAACTTTCCTTTACCCTTTTCAGTTCTTCTGGCTGGTCTATGAGTCAAACTGACATGAGACAGGTTGACAAGAGAAAATCACATTTAACTTAATATGTAACAGAATTCCACATACATGAGAGATTCAGGGACAGAAAGGTAAATGAAGTTTACATGCCATCCAAAGCTAAGGAATGGGAAAAGGACATGAGTCTTCCAAAGATAGGAGGGTCAGTCACAGGAATTTAAGAAGGATAGGTGTTTGATAATAAGATATTTACCCTGTAATGTAGATGGGACCATTAATTTATCTCCAGGTCCAGGAATAACTCTTTGTATGTAAAAAAAAAAAAATCCCTAATTTACAGTCACCTAGGTAGTTAAGGAAGGGGCAGTAATTTCTCTTGAACCTCCAGATTGTCTTTGGCTCAAAATAATCCTCATGCAAAAGGGTATCACTTTAAGGAAGCTCTTTCTGAACCCCTACAGTTCCCTCCTCTGAAACATCTCTGGAAGTTTCACATATAAAAAGCTGAATGGTGACTATGAGGTCTTCCCTGGTGCTCAGACAGTAAAGAATCCACCTGCAGTGTGGGAGACCTGGGTTTTATTTCTGGGTTGGGAAATTCCCCTGGAGAACAAAATGGCTACCACTCCACTATTCTGGCCTGGCAATTCCTGGAGACCCTGAAGAGGAGAATGGATAAGTAGAGTCCTCTTTTTCATTAAAATAGTCTCTTAGTTCTGAAAGCAAGTCAGCTTAGTAAAATAGTCGTATCTCATTTCAGTAAGTAGTGATGCAGGTGTGCTTACAAAGCTAGGCCTCTAGCACAGGTAATCAGGTATTTAATAAAAGGCATGTCTACAAAAATAAAAGAAAACAAGTTAGTGATTAGAGTTAACTATAATCCCAGTTTTTGAGTTCTGAAGCTACCCAGTCAATAAGAATCGTAGATGACAGTCTCAAAGCATTCTCAGGCTGAGCAAAAGCAGGCAGTGACAATTTACAGGTTTTCCTAGGTTGTGGTTTGAATGTCTTCGGTGATCTTTCTGATTAGCCCATATAAACAGGTATGAAGATTGTCCATACATAAGGTTATTTCTCTGAAACGTATATCAAGTTATCCAGCTTCAGTTTTCATAGCTTCAGAAAAGGGACAGCTTTAGTTCTCATCAGTGATTCTGAATAAGAAGGCTAGGAGAAAAACTGGGAACATTAGTCTGAAGAGTCATAGCCAGATATTGAAGGAAACTAGAATTCAAGATTTTATCCAGTTTACCAGTAGAAAGTTTAAAAGACAACGGACAGCTCTAAAATCTAATATTCACAAATCTGAATTACTGAAGTTAATTTACCTAATATCCACAGATATGTATTACTGAAGTTAATTTTTTCTCTATAAAATGACCCTTTTTTTCTATCAAAGATAGCCAAATTAAGATTAAAACTTTTTGCTAAATAAGTCTGGTTTTAATAAACTTGTCCTGATTATTTACAAAGATGTAACAAGAATAGGAACTGATTATATAAGCTTTAAAAAATTTGCTCTGCTGGAACTTTTCCTAAGGAATCTCTCATTAAATATTTAAAAGCTTTTCAAGGCCAGGAAAGCTAAGCCAAAAACTTGCTATCAAACTTCACCTGTCATACTTATACATTGGGTTGACCAGAAAGTTTGTTCAGGTTTTTCTGTAATATCTTACAAAAATATTTGGGTGAATTCCTCTCTTTTTGAGATCATCAAAATATCTCAAGGTTCCAGCACCTGCCAGGAAATGACTTTTGTCACTCACATGGTAAGGCTGCTGGGAACCCTATAAGCAAAGTACCAAGCTCTTTCCCTGAGGGGCTGTATTGGCTCCATAAAGTCAGTCTTAGTTTCTTAAAGCTGACTGGTCATATCAGATTTTATGCATGTTCCTAATATGATATTCCAGCTAAAACCTTGGTATTAAACCAGTGTTTCTAATTGTGTCCTATTATAAAGAGAACAGATTCTTATTGAGCTTAACCAAATAACTATATAGCCATCATAATAACAATACTAAGAGCTTCCAAATTCTAAGCAGATCAGGTAGAGAGAAAAAGATAAGTATTTCAACACTGCTTATAAAGGTATAAGGGCTTCCCAGGTGGTGCTAGTAGTAAAGAACCCACCTGCCAATGCAGGAGATGTAAGAGACCTGGGTTCAATCCCTGGGTTGGGAAGATCCTCTGGAGAAGGGCATGGCAACCCACTCCAGTATTCTTGCCTGGAGAATCCCATGGACAGAGGATCCTGGCAGGCTATAGTCCATGGAGTCAAAAAGAGTTGGACACCACTGAAGTGATTTAGAACATATGCACATAGCGGTATAATATACCAAATTACTGTAAGTTATGTGTAGCTTAGGGGAAAAAAACCTCATATCTGGAAAACAAAAGATTTTTAAAATATTAATATTGGATTGTTGAGCTTTAAGCCAACTTTTTCACTCTCCTCTTTCACTTTCATCAAGAGGCTTTTTAGTTCTTCTCCACTTTCTGCCATAAGGGTGGTGTCATCACTTCATGGGAAATAGATGGGGAAACAGTGGAAACAGTGTCAGACTTTATTTTGGGGGTGATTTATTTATTTATTTTTCAAAATCACTGCAGATGGTGATTGCAGCCATGAAATTAAAAGACGCTTATTCCTTGGAAGGAAAGTTATGACCAACCTAGATAACATATTGAAAAGCAGAGATATTACTTGGTCAACAAAGGTCCATCTAGTCAACGCTATGGTTTTTCCAGTGATCATGTATGGGTGTGAGAGTTGGACTGTGAAGAAAGCTGAGCGCTGAAGAATTGATGCTTTTGAACTGTGGTGTTGGAGAAGACTCTTGAGAGTCCCTTGGACTGCAAGGAGATCCAACCAGTCCATTCTAAAGGAGATCAGTCAAAGCTGAAACTCCAATACTTGGGCCACCTCATGCAAAGAGTTGACTCATTGGAAAAGACCCTGATGCTTGGAGGGGTTGGGGGCAGGAGGAGAAGGGGACAACAGAGGATGAGATGGCTGGTTGGTATCACTGACTCAATGGACATGAGTTTGAGTGAACTCTGGGAGTTGGTGATGGACAGGGATGCCTGGCATGCTGTTATTCATGGGGTCGCAAAGAGTCGGACACGACTGAGCGACTGAACTCAACTGAACTGAACTGAATATTGGATTGTATCGCATTAGGGAAAGACACAAATGAACTTTTTGTATAATCCAGTATTTTAGATAAAGTCACAAAAGTATAATCATATTCATTAGTTCATTCAGTTCCATATAATTAATTCTTGTTTGCTTGAGTCCAGTTTTTCCATTAATTCTGTTGACCTTGTCTGATTATTGAAAATGATAAGGACAGTGATAATTCCAAGAAGTTTACAAGGCAGCAGAAAAATGCTTCAACCCATCAGGAAAACATACATACAATTAACAAGAAGATTTTAATAACTTATACTATGAAAGTTGAATGAGGTTCAGCTGCAGATGTTCAAAGGACCCAGAGAGAGGAGGTCTGAGGCCTTTGATGACATAAATATTTTTCCAGGGTTATGGCCTTGATAAGTCAGAGATTGCTAGTAGACAGTTTTCATAATTTTGTAGAAATCTTTCTGGCAATGTCTACTTACAGTTTCGGTTAGGTGGCATTTGTGGTAAAAAAAAAAAAAAAAACCATCTGCCAATGCAGGAGATGCAAGAGACCAGGGTTCAATCCCTGGGTTGGGAAGATCCCCTGGAGAAGGGCACAACAACCCACTCCAGTATTCTTGCCTGGAGAATCCCATGAACAGATGAGTTTGGTGTGCTACAGTCCATGGGGTCGCAAAGAGTCGGACATGACTAAAGCGACTTGTCATGCACACATTTACAATTTGAGTTTCTTAAATGCTTCCCTAGTGGCTCAGTGTTAAAGAATCCACCTGAGATGCAGGAGATACAAGAGTCATGGGTTCGATACCTATGTGGGAAAGATCATCTGGAGGAAGAAACAGCAACCCACTCCAGATTGCCTGGACAATCCCATGGACAGAGGAGTCTGGCAGGCTACAGTCCATGGGGTTGCAAAGAGTTGGACACGACTGAGCGAATGAACACAGGCAAACAAATGCACTATGGTCGATGAAGGAATGCCAAAAAAAATGGGGTTCACCAGGAAGCTAAGAAGAATCAGTGGCCTTCTAGGAATGCCTATAATACTGTTTAATTTATAGCTATTATTTACCCATCATAATGACAGCTTATGATGAACGATGTCGGATTTGTGATCTCTGAAGAAGAAGATTTAGCTTCGGGACCAGGGACCAGGCTTGATCACTCAAGAGCCTTTGTGTAACAGAGTTTTATTAAAGTAAGAAAAGAGACAGAGAAAGCTTCTGACAGAGACATCAGAAAGGGGATGGAGAGTGCCCCAGACCCACTCCCACAACAAACATCTGAAATTAACAAGATTAGAATGAACAATAGAAAGATCTCACCAGACCCAATCCCATAATATACATTTTAAAATGACGGGATAAGTCAGAAGATTCTTGTTAAGGAGAAACATGTCCTTGAGCAAGATACATTGTTATATTGACTAAGACAAAGCAATGTAGGAAAGAACTGTTTGTCCTTTTCTCCTTGAGAGCCCCAGACCCCTTTCCAAGCCTTCTCAAGGCCTCCAGACCCGTTTCTCCTCCTCAGGAACCCTGGACTTCCTATCAACCTTTCTGCTGCTGCTGCTGCTGCTGCTAAGTCGCTTCAGTTGTGTCCAACTCTGTGCGACCCCATAGACGGTAGCCCACCAGGCTCCCCCGTCCCTGGGATTCTCCAGGCAAGAACACTGGAGTGGCTTGCCATTTCCTTCTCCAATGCATGAAAGTGAAAAGTGAAAGTGAAGTCTCTCAGTCGTGTCTGACTCTTCGCGATCCTATGGACCGCAGCCTACCAGGTTCCTCCGCCCATGAGATTTTCCAGGCAAGAGTACTGGAGTGGGGTGCCATTGCCTTCTCCAATCAACCTCTCTAGGAGTTGACTATCTCAGTAATTTCTCTGATTCAGGAGCAGACTGATGCCCTGTTACAAAAACATCAGGTTGACCAAAGTCTGACAATGAGGGGTCAATTTGTTTTTTTGCAGAAGTGGAATGGACTTCATTCACATGTGACACAATCTTTACAGATTCTGCTCCTACTGCCTTTACATGCAAATCATCTAGTGTATTTTACTGATACACAGATTCAATCCTTCTTAAGGTTTGTCCCAGTTTTGATGATAGATAATATTTTATGTCAGGACACATCAAACTTCCAAGAATTGCACACAATTTCTGAAACACTCGATAACCTATACCTATACAGACACAATTGAGAAGCTGTAACATTATTTTTTTTTAATTTTACTGGGATATAATTTACAATGTTGTGTTAGTTTCAGGTGTTTAGCAGTCTGTACATATAGCCTCTCTTCTTTAGCTTCCTATCCCATATATGTCATTACAGAGTATTGAGTTCCCTGTGCTATGGAGTAGGTCCTTAGTTATGTGCATGTGTCAATCCCATTCTTCCCATTTGTCCTTCCCTCTCTTAGCTCTGGTAGCCATAAGTTTGTTTTTTATATCTCTAACTCTTTCTATTTTGTAGATAAGTTCATTTGTAGCCTTTTTTTTAGGCTATACATGATACCATATGATATTTGTCTTTCTCTGACTTACTTCTCTCAATATAAGAATCTCTAGGTTCATCCATCTTGCTGCATAACATTATTTCTTATTTGAAAATATTTCCCATATAACTAAACATATCTAATATATCTAATTAATATAATACCTATCTTTTTATAAGGAAAGATAACACATTTTTTAAGATATGTCAGAGACTTCCTGAAATTATCTCATATCTCAAAGTTAGTTCTAAATCAAATAGACTTCATTTACAATTTGACTTTGGGAAGTTTGTCAAAAATATCCAAAAGGTTTTAAAACACTTTGTCAGATAGGATCATAGGTCACTGTGAAACAATGCTTAGTTAGCCATTTAACCAAAATGACAAAGGCAAATATAGAAGTTTATATGGTTCTGAGCATCACTTAGCTCTTTTAATATAGAACAGACTAGATTTACTTAAGTATTCAAAGACAACACAGAACATAAGTGTTTGTTTTCAGAAGACAAAATAAACCAAATTCCAATTTTGTGCCAGTTTACTCTTGATATTAAAACTAATTTGCTTGGTTAAATTCATTCCAGTATTATCCAGTCCTTACAACACACAAAATTTATTTTCAAAGACTCCTTTTTCATAAATGTTGTTTTACCAAAACACCCATCTTATTTTCTTGCATAGAGGTGCCCCCCTCCTTTTTTACCCTTAGAAAATTATAGTTTCTAGTGAAAATCAAAAACTAGGCAATTATGAATTGTATTTTACATTATAGCATTCTGTAGATTGGCAAAAAATAATTTTTCTAATTTCCAAAACACATGTTTGCTCATAGAAAACTTCTCAGTGTGGCTCCAAACATGTTTACTAATAGTTCTGAATATCTTTAGTTTTTCTGTAAAAGAGAAGTCTATGTTTAATAATTAATTGTTTCAGTATCTCATTTGGGAATGATCTAAATATTCAATGAATTTCATTTAATTAATCATTAACTTAATTTAGCAAAACTCTAATGGTGAAAATTACCAGAGATTCAGGAAACTCTTTTAAGTAAATAGCTCAGAAAACAATTAGGCTTCCTTAGTGACTCAGCAGTAAATAATCTGCCTGCAGAGCAGCAGACATGGGTTCAATCCCTGGGTGGTTTAGCTGTTAAGTCATATCCAACTTTTTCAACCCCATGAACTGTAGCCCATCAGGCTGTTCTGACCATGGAATTTTCCAGGCAAGAATACAGGAGTCATGAAAGTTCGCTGAAGAAGGAAATAGCAACCCAGACCAGTATTCTTGCCTAGTAAATCCCATGGACAGAGGAATCTGGGGGATTACAGTCCACAGAGTCACAAAAGAGAAGGACATACTTAGTGACTAAACAACATAAAACGATTATTGCTAAAAAGTTCACCTAAAAACAGTAATCAGTTCAGTTCAGTTCAGTTGCTGCTCAGTTGTGTCCGACTCTTTGCGACCCCATGAATAGCAGTACACCAGTCCTCCCTGTCCATCACCAACTCCCAAGTCCACCCAAACCCGTGTCCCTTGAGTCGGTGATGCCATCCAACCATCTCATCCTCTGTTGTCCCCTTCTCCTCCTGTCCTCAATCTTTCCCAGCATCAGGGTCTTTTCTAATGAGTCAGCTCTTTGCATCAGGTGGCCAAAGTATTGGAGTTTCAGCTTCAGCATCAGTCTTTCCAATGAACACCCAGGACTGATCTCCTTTAGGATGGACTGGTTGGATCTCCTTGCAGTCCAGGGCACTCTCAAGAGTCTTCTCCAACACCACAGTTCAAAAGCATCAATTCTTCGGCACTCAGCTATGTTTGTAGTCCAACTCTCACATTCATACATGACTACTGGAAAAATCATAGCTTTGACTAGATGGACCTTTGTTGACAAAGTAATGTCTCAGCTTTTTAATATGCTGTCTAGGTTGGTCATAACTTTCCTTCCAAGGAGAAGCGTCTTTTAATTTCATGGCTGCAGTCACCATCTGCAGTGATTTTGGAGCCCAAAAACATAAAGTCTGCCACTGTTTCCACTGTTTCCCCATCTATTTGCCATGAAGTGATGGGACCAGATGCCATTATCTTAGTTTTCTGAATGTTGATCTTCAAGCCAACTTTTTCACTCTCTTCTTTAACTTTCATCAAGAGGCTGTTTAGTTCTTCACTTTCTGCCAAAAGGTTGGTGTCATCTGCATATCTGAGGTTATTGATATTTCTCCCGGCAATCTTGCTTCCAGCTTGTGATACTGACGTTTATTTTATTCATATGTTCTTGACAACTATGCTTAAATTACCTGCCAAAAAAAATCTTTATTAGGCTTTAGACATCATCAGTCATCATCCTTAATTATTTTTCTAGCTGACAATTTTTGTTATAGAGCCTATTTGACTTTAAGTAAACCTAGTTAGAATAAAAGTTTTATACTTAATGGTGACAAGTCTAATGACATATTTGTTTTACATAAACCAATAACCTTAAATTGTCTTTTATTTACTGAAGGCTAATCCTAAAACATACAAACCTGAAAAACATTTGAGTCAATTTTTATTATATTTTGAGAGTATATATATATATATATATATGAAAGTCACTCAATTGTGTCTGACTCTTTGTGACCCCATGGACTATACAGTCCATGGAATTCTCCAGGCCAGAATACTGGAGAGGGTAGCTTTTCCATTCTCTAGGGGATCTTCCCAACCCAGGAATCAAACCTCAGTCTCCCACACTACAGGCAGATTCTTTACCAGCTGAGCCACAAGAGAAGCCCATATGTGTGTGTGTGTGTATATATACACACACATACTCGATTTATATAGGGCTTGTTTGTTAAAACAATTAAATAGAACTCTTTTACAAAATAATTTTATCAATACCATCAAGAGGTATAAAAAGAACCCCACATGTTTACAAGACATGTATATATAGACACACATGAACATGCAGACAAATAAAAGCAGAGGTCTTATAATTTTTTTGTTTAAAATTTTTCCTTGAGCTAGATTTTTTGGTAAGGGTGCTTCTATAGCAGTTCATATATTTAAAAAGACCCCTTGCTCTGTTTGTTTGTTTGTTTGTTTTTCAGTCTTAGTAATTGAAGATGGTCTAGATCAGTGTTCCTGAAGAGGTTAGAAGCCTTTTGAGATAAAAGGGGGAGGTCTGAGGGTTCATGAAAAGGAATGGGTAGAATTTGAACTACCTCTTGAGCTACATTTCTGGTTTTGCAAATATTTGTAAGATATAGTTTAAATGGCATCATGGATTGATCCACCTGTCCAACTGCATTATCCTCAATTTGCTTTTTTGTATCATGGAGGTTTCCTAGATGCAAACCATAATGTTTTTATGTTCTGCTCAGGTAACATTTTTGTTTCCTTTAACATGTCCAATTAAAATTGCTTGAAGAGTAGATGTGCATGTCTTCTGTTTCATAATACTAGATAGGGGAGACATTCCCCAGTGAAATACAATATCCATGGTGACTGCAGCCATGAAATTAAAAGACGCTTACTCCTTGGAAGGAAAGTTATGACCTACCTAAATTCAAAAGCAGAGACATTACTTTGCCAACAAAGGTTCGTCTAGTCAAGGCTATGGTTTTTCCTGTGGTCATGTATGGATGTGAGAGTCGGACTGTGAAGAAGGCTGAGCGCCAAAGAATTGATGCTTTTGAACTGTGGTGTTGGAGAAGACTCTTGAGAGTCCCTTGGAGTGCAAGGAGATCCAACCAGTCCATTCTGAAGGAGATCAGCCCTGGGATTTCTTTGGAAGGAATGATGCTAAAGCTGAAACTCTAGTACTTTGGCCACTTCATGCGAAGAGTTGACTCATTTGAAAAGATCCTGACGCTGGGAGGGATTGGGGGCAGGAGGAGAAGGGGACGACAGAGGATGAGATGGCTGGATGGCATCACCGACTTGATGGACGTGAGTCTCAGTGAACTCCGGGAGTTGGTGATGGACAGGGAGGCCTGGCGTGCTGCGATTCATGGGGTCGCAAAGAATCAGACATGACTGAGCGACTGATCTGATCTGA
Source organism: Bubalus bubalis (assembly GCF_019923935.1). Taxonomy (NCBI): domain Eukaryota; kingdom Metazoa; phylum Chordata; class Mammalia; order Artiodactyla; family Bovidae; genus Bubalus; species Bubalus bubalis. The sequence continues at coordinate 38,625,296 of NC_059164.1, read as the reverse complement.
TCTGATCCCCATAATAGAATCAGATACCAGAAACACAACCTTTTATATAAAGACTGTTCAAATATACCAACTCTCCTATAAACTTTTTGGGTTAATTCTATCAACTCTTACATTTCTAACTGTAGCCCCCATTAGGACTTCAAAAATAACTTTTGGTTATTGTTCAGGAGAAAGTATTCACAGTCAGATATACATATCTATCCCATAAAACATTCAGGTAAAATTTACATAATTTTGTCAACACTTACATTTCTATTATATATTATTTCAACCTAATTTTAGCCTGAATCAGCTTCACCAATGAGTTTTGGTACCACAGTTCATGGGATTCCTATATCAAAGGGTCCTGGAAATTTCACCGTTCTCTCTCCTGCCCATTTTACCCACTCTTGTGCAAAAGGCTTTGCATCCCCAGTGAAGAGTCAGGCCAAAGGATCCTGGTTCTTTTAACTTAATTAACCATCCTACTAAAGTTGAGTCACTTTGGCCCACCCAGCCTTTTGTATTTCTGTATTAAAACCTTTATTTTAATCCCTCAGTGTTCACTTTATTCATCTCATTTCTTTGTTCTTTTTTTATTTATCCATTATTCTCAGGAGGTAATCTGTTTAAAAAATAAAATTTTTTTTTTTAAGGATTGTCCCTGGGTTTAAGAAAAAAAATGTTTCTTACATGCAGGACCAGCTGTATTTCCAATGCCCTGTTTTGTTTGTTTTTACAAGTATTTTCAAGTATTTAAAGGCAAATAGAAAGGGATGTTAGTGGATTTTGATTTTTGTTCTATTGTCTATCTTCAATCTTATTAAAGGAGTCCTAACACCTAGCCTTTATACCAATATTAGAGCTATCAATATTTGTTTTTAATTTAACCAATTCAAATAATCCATTATGTGGCCATTATGATGAGTAGTATCTGTTAATCTTAACAGCAGCTGAGTCCAATAAGCCTTTTTGTGGCTAAACCATGTAGTTAAGTGCTATACTATAAAAGAGTGGAAATATTGCAGCCCTTACAAGATCCAGGAAGTTCACTGTCAGAGTTAAACCTAAGAAAGTAAAGGCAGTAACTATGAGGGGCTCTGTTTTTAAGCAGCAGAGAATCTCATGTTTTCCCCCCTATTGAACAGAACAGAGTGACTTACCAACCCACAAGTTCTCCATTTCTTTAGATCCACAGCCTACTCAGCTGCCCACCAGGTGCATATGTATCCTCTGACTGGCAGCGATCAGAGAGAAAACAGTGACCATCTCTGGCAGGAACAAGATCAACAGAAAACCAGAATATAACATCCAAATATTTTCTAGGGTCCCTTTAGCCCAAAGAACTAGCTCCACGTATACTTTCTTTTGCTAATCTGAATTTATCTATTTTGGCTGTTTCTTTTTTCTTTTTTTTTTTTTTAACATGGGCTTTTCTCTAGTTGCAGCAAGCAGTGCACGGGCTCAGTAGTTGCGACTCGCAGGATATAGAGCACTGGCTCAATAGCTGTGTCACATGGGCTTAGCTGCTCCGAGGCATGTGGGATCTTCTCGGACCAGGGATTAAACCTGTGTCTCCTGCATTGACAGGTGGAGTCTTAACCACTGATTCGCCAGGGAAACTTGCTTATCTTAATTTAGAAAAGAGAGAGGGGGTCAGGGGGAAAAAAAAGACAATTCTTACCACTTTCACTTCTAACGTACCCTAGAGCAGGCTGAAATCTGGGAAACTGATATGGCAAGAAATGTCACCTTATTATGCTTGCTGTTGTCAGATGTCCCAGAATCTATTCATCTGCCATAGTTTTTGGGAGAAAGCAGTTTTCCAGCCAGAGAATGCCCATGTTAGGTACCAAAACTGTCAGGAAGGAGAAAAAGAAAACTTTTCTCTACCCTTCTAGGTTCTTCTGGCTGGCCTAAGAATTAAACTGACATGAGACATATTAACAGTAAAGAATTAAACTTAATTTTGTACATATGGGAATCTAACACACATGAGAAGTTCAGAGACAGAAAGATAAAATTATATATATATATATATTTATTTATTTATTTATTTATATATATATGGCATTCTTGTTTAAGGAATGGGATAGGAGCCCAGGGATTCCAAGGACAAGAGGGTCATTCACAGAATGATAAGAAAAGCAGATGTTTGGTAATTAGATCTTTGCCCTGACATATAGATGGAACCACTTAGATAAAATTTATCTCTAGTAATAATTATTTTTCTTGGAAAAATCCACAATTTAATTTCTTCTAGGTAGTTAAGAGATAGGCAGTAGTTTCTCTTGAACCTGTAGCTAGGTTGTCTTTAGCTCAAAATAATCTTCTTGCAAATGTGATACATTTGGGGGAAAGCTTGTTCTGAACCCCTACTGTTTCTTGTTCAGTAGTATTCTTTTAGATTTCTAAAAATCATGAAGAATGAAATGCATCACTACAAGGCTTTTGAGGACAGTATTCTTTACTTTAAACTCTTTTTGTTACAACACTTAGAACAAACTCATTTCTTGTTTTGGTATCAAGAAAGGTCTGCCTCTTCTGAGTAATTTTTGTCTCTGTAAACTATATGGCTACCTGTACATTACTTTTAAATTTGTTGGTAAGGAAGATTTTTTAAATGGCTGCCTCCATTTATAATTTACTAAAATTTTATGGCACTTCTGTATATGCTTTAGCTGGGTTTCAGCTATCAGCTAGGATTGCCTGGGGCACCACATGGGACTGTACTACTTGGGTGATTTGCCATAAACATTTCTCCAGAAAGAGCCAATGTTGTGGCTGGACCAGCCCTTCTGATTCTTATTATGATTGCAGGATGCTCCTCAGCAACAACTATCAGGAAATTTTGAAAAACAAGTTTTATTACTCACATGTCCTGGAGGGTACACAATATGCCCAGGGCCACACAGCTAAGTCAAACAGAAAGACAGAGAGAAAGCAACAACATGGGGTTCTGCCTTTGTTAGGATCATGGGGTCATGGGGTGGGGTCCCCAGGATTTTGTGGGTTTACTCTTTACTAGTTAATTTAAAACATAAGAGTAGGAATGAGAGCATGGGAATAGAAGAGTGCTCCCTCAAGAGGTCAGTAATCTAGGTCACTCGGGGCTTTCTAAAAGTAACTTTATGGGTAGAGTGGCCTGAATCTTTATTTAGTTGTATAGCGGGCAATATGTTTATTTGAGATGAATGTCTTTGAAATGGATGTCTCAGCAATCAAAAGCTTGATGTCAGTCACTTACATTACAATCAAAAAGCTGATTGTCAGGTACTTACACTAAATTAGGGCTTCCCAGGTGGCCCTAGTGGGAAAGAACCCTCCTGCCAATGCAGGGGACAGAAGAGGTGCCGGTCAATCCCTGGGTTAGGAAGATGCCCTGGAGAAGAAAATATCAACCTATTCCAGTATTCTTTCCTGGGGAATCCTCCTAGACAGAGGAGCCTGGAGGACTCCTCTGCAGTCCATAGGGTGCACAGAGTCGGACACAACTGAAGCGACTTAGCACACACAGTAAATTATACTAACCTCATCTTTGCTGTGTTATGTTCCTGTCATTTCTTCCTCTGAAATTTCTCTAATATACTCCTTTCTGTTTTTTTCCCCCTCTCTGGGTCAGATAGGCTAGCCTCCTTCAGGGAGAGATATCACAGATGTCTTCTCTATTTTAGTAGTGGTACTCATAGAAACCACCAGTCCCAATTATGATGAAAACTATGGCCTTGAAGAAAGCCACCTGAAATAGCAGCTGGAGAGTAGGGCCTGGAGAGAAAGGAGGTTCAGAGGTGAAACAGTGCACCTCAGATTGGGACTTGAACTCAGTCTAAACCAGATTGGGACTTGAATCAATGGTGTCTTTTAACTGAGATCACATACCTGGTCTCAGGACTTAATGTAACTCAGGTTCTTTATGTCTTACAAAAGAGAGAATTCGGTGAGAGATACGGTGATAGGTAAGAAGTGGATTTATCTAGAGAGATACACACTCCATAGACAGAATGTGGCCTATCTCAAAAGGCAAGAATGGCCTTGGTAGAAACACACACCACAGAGTGTGGGCCGTCTCAGGAGATGAGAGGGCCTCAAATATGGGGTGCTTAGTTTTTACAGGCTGGGTAATTTCATAGGCTAATGACTGGGAGGAGTATTCCAACTATTTCTGGGGAGGGGTGGGGATTTCTGGAGAAGGGCAGGGATTTCCAGGAATTGGGATGCACCTCACTTTTTGTTTTGTTTTTTTTTATGGTTTTATCTCAGAACTGTCACAGTTCAGGTGGGTGTGTCATTTAGAATGCTGACATATTACAATGAGCATATAACAAAGTTCAGGTCTGTTGGAAGTCAAATCTTCTGCTGTCTTGGATCTAGTTAGCTCTAGCCAAAGAATGCTCAAACTACTGCACAATTGCACTCATCTCACACACTAGTAAAGTAATGCTCAAAATTCTCCAAAGCCAGGCTTCAGTAATACGTGAACTGTGAACTTTCAGATGTTCAAGCTTGTTTTAGAAAAGGCAGAGGAACCAGAGATCAAATTGCCAACATCCACTGGATCATCGAAAAAGCAACAGAGTTCCAGAGAAACATCTATTTCTGCTTTACTGACTATGCCAAAGCCTTTGACTGTGTGGATCACAATAAACTGTGGAAAATTCTGAAAGAGATGAGAATACCAGACCACCTGACCTGCCTCTCAAGAAACCTATCTGCAGGTCAGGAAGCAACAGTTAGAACTGGACATGGAACAACAGACTGGTTCCAAATAGGAAAAGGAGTGCGTCAAGGTTGTATAATGTGACCCTGCTTATTTAACTTATATGCACAGTACATCATGAGAAACACTGGGCTGGAAGAAGCACAAGCTAGAATCAAGATTGCTGGGAGAAATATCAATAACCTCAGATATGCAGATGACACCACCCTTACGGAAGAAAATAAAGAACTAAAGAGCCTCTTGATGACAGTGAAAGAGGAGAGTGAAAATTTGGCTTAAAGCTCAACATTCAGAAAACAAAGATCATGGCATCTGGTCCCATCACTTCATGGGAAATAGATGGGGAAACAGTGGAAACAGTGTCAGACTTTCTTTTTTGGGCTCCAAAATCACTGCAGATGGTGATTGCAGCCATGAAATTAAAAGATGCTTACTCCTTGGAAGGAAAGTTATGACCAACCTAGACAGCGTATTGAAAAGCAGAGACATTACTTTGCCAACAAACATCTGTCTAGTCAAGGCTATGGTTTTTCCAGCGGTCATGTATGGATGTGAGAGTTGGACTGTGAAGAAAGCTGAGTGCTGAAGAATTGATGCTTTTGAACTCTGGTGTTGGAGAAGACTCTTGAGAGCCCTTTGGACTTCAAAGAGATCCAACCAGTCCATCCATCCTAAAGGAGATCAGTCCTGGGTGTTCACTGGAAAGACTGATGTTGAATCTGAAACTCCAGTACTTTGGCCACCTGATGCAAAAAGCTGACTCGTTTGAAAAGACCCTTATGCTGGGAAAGATTGAGGGCAGGAGAAGAAGGGGACGACAGAGGATGAGATGGTTGGATGGCATCCCCAACTCAATGGACAGAGGTTTGGGTAGACTTCGGCAGTGGGTGATGGACAGAATGGCCTGGCGTGCTGCAGTTCATGGGGTCACAAAGAGTCGGACACGACTGAGCGACTGAACTGAACTGAACCAGTTTTTGTCATATCCAATAGCTATGTCATTCTTTTAAAGATTGTGCCTTGCCCTCTTCCCTCTTGTTGCAGAAGGACCTTGGAAAGCCAGTATTTCCTGGAGCCCAACCTGGGTAAAGAGGGAATCCCAATGGAACCTGTCGTGTGATACAGACAGGAAGTGTGGAGTGACCTTTAACTTCTGGACCTGATTTTAACCACAGTCCTTCCATGAACTCATCCAGTAGATTACACCCTGTTTCTCTTAAATAAAGACAGTAACTCTAGCCAGTAGCTAGCTGCTAGAAGTTGGATATACCCGTCATAGGGACATCACATGTATCAATTATTACCTTGCCCTAGTCTGTTCTTCACAGTGAGGCTGACCCCTGTAGCCTACACTTCCCAGCTTCCCTCAACTGGGTTCCTACTATTTTCTGCCTATAGGAGGCTCTTTTGGAAGAGAGGATGGAGTCCACAGGATGCTAGAAGCCACAGTACTTCTTAGCTCTTTCTCTGCAGGATTGCAGTCAGTAACTACTTCCTCCACATGGACCTGGCTCCTTCCTGTCAGACAGACCTGCAGTGGGTCTAGTTCCTATGAGGAGACTCTAGTCCTTACATCCCTAATGCAGCTTTATTTCCCTGTCCTTCAACTGAAGATGGTAGCTACTTCCTGTTGTTTATAAATTCTCTGTTGCCTAGTGAATTTCTGTTGCCTAGTGAATTCTCTGTTGCCTAGTGTCCCCTATTTGGACTCTCACTAGTTTAATAACCCCTGGGTAAATAATTTCTGTCATTAAACTAACTATTTAAAACGCAGTTAGAGCAGTTTCTGTATTCCTGGTTCGACTATGACAATGCTGTTGGTGAATTTCATGTATTTCCATATAAGGGATCTTAAATACTTTTGGGACACAGCAGAGTCTGGATAGACAGGAAGCAAAGGACAGAGAGAGTCAAAGAGAGACACAGATTCAGAAAGAGAGGCCATATAAATATTATGTTTGTAATGATTGTAAACAGATTTCTAAGGCACAATTGCTTTTGAACTTGTATTTTATTTTATAATTCTTTCTGGTTTTTTTTTTTAATCATTTTTGCTTTCTTAATGGTTGTAAAAGGATGTTAAGGAATAAAATTGTTGTAAAAGGATGTTAAGGAATACAATTTATAAGAAGAAGCAATTAACTTTTTTTGCATGTCTATGCTGAAAATAACTGTAATCTTTTAATATTTTTCCATTTTCATTTGGATTTAAGACATCCTTCAGTCTTGCATAAAATAACACATCTTACTTACTCTTATCAGTTCAGTTCAGTCACTCAGTCGTGTCCAACTCTTTGCACCCCATGAATCGCAGCACACCAGACCTCCCTGTCCATCACCAACCCCCGGAGTTTACTCAAACTCATGTCCACCGAGTCGGTGGTGCCATCCAGCCATCTCATCCTATGTCGTCCCCTTCTCCTCCTGCCCGCAATCCCTCCCAGCATCGGGGTCTTTTCCAGTGAGTCGACTCTTCGCATGAGGTGGCCAAAGTACTTACTCTTATAATTTGAGTCAATTTAAAATTAATATGCAAAGTCTCATGTTTTTCAAAGACATACTTGTTTTCTTTTTTATGTCATGAATATTAATTACTCTGAGAAATCCCTGATATTTATACATGGGGATTATAATAGAGATATTATAAATCTGTTTCACCTGTAAAAAGCAACCTAACAGCTGTCTTATTCCATATGTGCTCCAGATATTTTTCTAGAATCTTTTAATGAGACATAATTATTTTATTATGTACCCATGATTTTAATATGTTTGATAGGAGTTTACATTTTTTTATTTTTCATTTTTTTAAACATTCCTTTCTGACATGCTGTTTGTCAAGAAAAGACATATGATGTGTAAGTTGCAGCTCTTCAATAGCAGACATATACCATAAGAGACTTCAAGTTTCTTTTTGATAAATATTTATGTGACTTTAACACCACAAATTAAACTCTAAACAGGCCACACTGATATTTTTCCTCTAAAAACAATCTTTAATAATAAATACATTGACAAAGACAACTACTCTCTATTTTGACAAATATTAAATATCATCAAAAAATCAGCAGTTATTACTAATAATAAAGTTTAACTTTTGAGACAAAGACTCTTTAAAATGGAAGCTAACATTTTGCATATTGGTAATTATGAATTCCATTAATAATTGTGGTATATATTACATGGAAGTATTTATTTTTTTAACAATGTATTTTTTTTTGCCTGTCTAACTTATTCAGTGTAATTCTTTCTTTTTTTGAAATATAGCAGATTTACAGTATACTGTTAGTTTCAGATGTACAACACATTGCTTCAGATTATGTACACATATATGTGTGTGTGTGTGTGTTCTTTTTCAGATTCTTTCCCCTTATAGATTATTACAAATGTTATTATAAAATATTGAGTGTAGACCCCAGTGCTGTACATTATTAGGTCCTTGTTGGTTGACAGGTTAATCCCAACCTTCTAATTTATTTCTACCCACCCCTTTCCTCTTTGGTAGCCATAAATTTGTTTTCTATGTCTGTGAGTCTTTCTGTTTTGTAGATAAGTTCCATTGTATATATATATATTTTTATATTCTACATGTAAGTGATATCATATGATATTTGTCTTTCTCTGCCTGGCTTACTTCATTTAGTATGATAATCTCTTAAATCCATCCATATTATGCTAATGACATTTTTTCATTCTTTTTATGGCTGAGTAATTGTCCATTGTGTATGCCTGTGTTTGTGTGTGTACCACATCTTCTTTATCCATTCAAATACCCATCAACATTTAGGTTACTTCTATGTCTTGGCTATTGTAAACAGTGCTGCTATGAACACTGGGGTGCATGTGTCTTTTTAAATTATTGTTTTCTCTGAAGATATGCTCAGGAGAGGAATTGCATAGTCATATGTTAATTCTATTTTTAGTTTTTTTAAGGAACCTCCATACTGTTCTCCATGGTGACTGTTCCATTACCACCAAGTGTTCAGTTCAGTTCAGTCGCTCAGTCATGTCCAACTCTTTGCAAGCCCATGAATCGCAGCACGCCAAGCCTCCCTGTCCATCACCGACTCCCAGGGTTTACCCAAACTTCTGTCCATAGAGTCGGTGATGCCATCCAGCCATTGTGTCCTCTGTCGTCCCCTTCTCCTCCTCCCCTCAATCCCTCCCAGCATCGGGGTCTTTTCAAATGAGTCAGCTCTACCCATCAGGTGCCAAGTATTGGAGTTTTAGCTACAGCATCAGTCCTTCCAATGAACACCCAGGACTGATCTCCTTTAGGATGGACTGGTTGGAACTCCTTGCAGTCCAAGGGACTTTCAAGAGTCTTCTCCAACACAACAGTTCAAAAGCATCAATTCTTCGAGGTCAGCCTTCTTCACCATCCAACTCTCACATCCATACATAACCACTGGAAAAACCATAGCCTTGACTAGAAAGACCTTTGTTGGCAAAGTAATGTTTCTGCTTTTGAATTTAGGTTGGTCATAACTTTCCTTCCAAGGAGTAAGCATCTTTTAATTTCATGGCTGCAATCACCATCTGCAGTGATTTTGGAGCCCCCCAAAATAAAGTGTGACACTGTTTCTACTGTGTCCCCATCTATTTCCCATGAAGTGATGGGACCAGATGCCATGATCTTCGTTTTCGGAATGTTGAGCTTTAAGCCAACTTTTTCACTCTCCACTTTAACTTTCATCAAGAGGCTCTTTAGTTCCTCTTCACTTTCTGCCATAAGGGTGGTGTCATCTGCATATCTGAGGTATTTGATATTTCTCCCAGCAATCTTGATTCCAGCTTGTGCTTCTTCCAGCCCAGCATTTCTCATGATGTACACTGCATAGAAGTTAAATAAGCAGGGTCACAATATACAGCCTTGACATACTCCTTTTCCTATTTGGAACCAGTCTGTTGTTCCATGTCCAGCTCTAACTGTTGCTTCCTGACCTGCATACAGATTTCTCAAAAGGCAGGTCAGGTGGTCTGGTATTCCCATCTCTTTCAGAATTTTCCACAGTTTATTGTGATCCACACAGTCAAAGGCTTTGGCATAGTCAATAAAGCAGAAATAGATTTCTTCTGGAACTCTCTTGCTTTTTTCATGATCCAGCGGATGTTGGCAATTTGATCTCTGGTTCCTCTGCCTTTTCTAAAACCAGCTTGAACATCAGGAAGTTCACGGTTCACGTATTGCTGAAGCCTGGCTTGGAGAATTTTGAGCATTACTTTACTAGCGTGTGAGATGAATGCAATTGTGCGGTAGTTTGAGCATTCTTCGGCATTGCCTTTCTTTGGGATTGCAATGAAAACTGTCCTTTTCCAGTCCTGTGGCCACTGCTGAGTTTTCCAAATTTGCTGGCATATTGAGTACAGCACCTTCACAGCATCATCTTTCAGGATTTGAAATAGCTCAACTGGAATTCCATCACTTCCACTAGCTTTGTTCTTAGTGATGCTTTCTAAGGCCCACTTGAGTTCACATTCCAGGTGTCTGGCTCTAGCTGAGTGATCACACCATCATGATTTTCTGGGTCGTGAAGATCTATTTTGTACAGTTCTGTGTATTGTTGCCACATCTTCTTAATATCTTCTATTTCTGTTAGGTCCATACCATTTCTGTCCTTTATTGAGTCCATCTTTGCATGAAATGTTCACTTGGTATCTCTAATTTTCTTGAAGAGATCTTTAGTCTTTCCCATTCTGTTGTTTTCCTCTATTTCTTTGCATTGATCACTGAGGAAGGCTTTCTTATCTCTCCTTGCTATTCTTTGGAACTCTGCATTCAGATGCTTATATCTTTCCTTTTCTCCTTTGCTTTTCGCTTCTCTTCTTTTCACAGCTATTTGTAAGGCCTCCCCAGACAGCCATTTTGCTTTTTTGCATTTCTTTTTCTTGGGGATGGTCTTGATCCCTTCTCCTGTACAGTGTCACCAACTTCCATCCATAGTTCATCAGGCTATGAACTCTATCAGATCTAGTCCCTTAAATCTGTTTCTCACTTCCACTGTATAATCATAAGGGATTTGATTTAAGTCATACCTGAATGGTCTAGTGGTTTTCCCTACTTTCTTCAATTTAAGTCAGAATTTGGCAATAAAGAGTTCATGGTCTGAGCCACAGTCAGCTCCCGGTCTTATTTTTGCTGACTGTATAGAGCTTCTCCATCTTTGGCTGCAAGGAATATAATCAATCTGATTTCAGTGTTGACCATCTGGTGATGTCCATGTGTAGAGTCTTCTCTTGTGTTGTTGGAAGAGGGTGTTTGCTATGACCAGTGCGTTCTCTTGGCAAAACTCTATTAACCTTTGCCCTGCTTCATTCCATACTCCAAGGCCAAATTTGCCTGTTACTCCAGGTGTTTCTTGACTTCCTACTTTTGTATTCCAGTCCCCTATAATGAAAACGACATCTTTTTTGGGTATTAGTTCTAAAAGGTCTTGTAGGTCTTCATAGAACTGTTCAACTTCAGCTTCTTCAGCATTACTGGTTGGGGCATAGGCTTGGATTAGCGTGATATTGAATGGTTTGCCTTGGAAACGAACAGAGATCATTCTGTCGTTTTTGAGATTGCATCCAAGTACTGCATTTCGGACTTTTTGTTGACCATGATGGCTTCTCCTTTTTTTCTAAGGGATTCCTGCCCGCAGTAGTAGATATAATGGTCATCTGAGTTAAATTCACCCATTCCAGTCCATTTTAGTTCACTGATTCCTAGAATGTTGACGTTCACTCTTGCCATCTCCTGTTTGACCACTTCCAATTTGCCTTGATTCATGGACCTGACATTCCAGGTTCCTATGCAATATTGCTCTTTACAGCATCAGACCTTGCTTCTATCAGCAGTCACATCCACAGCTGGGTATTGTTTTTGCTTTGGCTCCATCCCTTCATTCTTTCTGGAGTTATTTCTCCACTGATCTCCAGTAGCATATTGGGCACCTACTGACCTGGGGAGTTTCTCTTTCAGTATCCTATCATTTTGCCTTTTCATACTGTTCATGGGGTTCTCAAGGCAAGAATACTGAAGTGGTTTGCCATTCCCTTCTGCAGTGGACCACATTCTGTCAGATCTTTCCACCATGACCCGCCCGTCTTGGGTTGCCCCACGGGCATGGCTTAGTTTCATTGAGTTAGACAAGGCTGTGGTCCTAGTGTGATTAGATTGATTAGTTTTCTGTGAGTATGGTTTCAGTGTGTCTGCCCTCTGATGCCCTCTTGCAACTCCTACTGTCTTACTTGGGTTTCTCTTACCTTGGACGTGGGGTATCTCTTCACGGCTGCTCCAGCAAAGTGCAGCCAATGCTCCTTACCTTGGACGAGGGGTATCTCCTCAGGGTCGCCCCTCCTGACCTTGAAGGTGGTGTAGCTCCTCTCGGCCCTCCTGCTCCCGTGAAGCCACTCCTTGGACGTGGGGTTGCTCCTCTTGGCCGCCGCCCCTGACCTTGGATGTAGGGTAGCTCCTCTCGGCCACCACCCCTGACCTCAGACATGGGGTAGCTCCTCTCAACCGCTCCTGTGCCATCACAGCCTGGCGCTCTCGGTCGCCTCTGACCTTGGGTGAGGGGTAGCTCCTTCGGCCACCCTTCTGCACGTCCGTCGCAGCTGGAATGTCTAAATTGTATAAAGGATTACTAGAGCATAATAAACTGTAAAACCGAAGTAAAATTTTGATACTATCATTTAAGTCTACTGCTTTAAATGTTGGAGAATACATATGGAACAGAGACCATTTTTCATTGATGCTGAGATGCTTTTCCAGGCATGAATCAGTCATGAAGCCCAATTTCAACACAAATTCACTACAAAAATGCAATAAGTATGAAGGTGAAGTTTTGTCCTTTTCATATTTTCATAGAGTTAAGGTACATATTCAATTCACTGATAGATATAGTAATGATAATAGATTAAATAGTAAAAATATATGAGGAAACAACCATTTGACAATTTAAAGTTGGATTAATATCTGAATATAGGTGATATGGTAATGTAAACCCTAAAGGTAACTAGTAAAACTTGAAAAAATAAGTAAAAATTGTGCAGAAAAAAAAATGAGAAAATTAGAATCAATGCTTAAAGAACCATCTTGATAAACCGTGCTGTTAGCTAACTCTGGACACTAGTTCAAGAGATAGGGGAATTATAATTAAGCAGAAGACAGCGACTAGCTTGTAATGTTTCCAAGAGTAATTTTGCTTTAAACACAAGGCTTTATGTGGTTGTTGTTGTTCACTGTTGCTCAGTCACTAAGTTGTGTCTGACTCTCTGTGACCCCATGAAATGCAGCTCTCCAGGTTTACCTGTCCTTCACTATCTCCCAGAGCTTACTCAAACTCATGTCCATTGAGTTGATGATGCCATCTAACTATCTAATCCTCTATCGGCCCCTTCTCCACCTGCCCTCGATCTTTCCCAGCATCAGGGTCTTTTCCAATGAGCTAAATCATTGCATTAGGTGGCCAAAGTATTGGAGCTTCAGCTATAGCATCAGTCCTTCCAATGAATATTCAGCATTGACTTCCTTTAGGATGGACTGGTTTGATCTCTTTGCTGTCCAAGGGACTCTCAAGAGTCTTCTCCAGCACCACAATTTTAAAGCACCAATTCTTCGGTGCTCAGCCTTCTTTATGGTCCAACTCTCACATCTGTGCATGACTACTGGAAAAACCATAGCTTTGACTACACGAACCTTTGTCAGCCCTAAAGTATGTTGTTCCACAAACCTTAAATTCTAACTGGTGTGAAGGATTGAAAGAAAGTAGACCAATCCATTAGGGTGGATAAAACTGTTTTAAAACTATATTTACTTTATCATTATAACTCACTAGCAATTTTCCTCTTTGAAGATCTCTATTTTGTAATGAAGTAATTGGAATTGGTATATACTTAGTACCTTCAGAGAGTATGATTATTCAGTGTGGAGGCAGGATGTTAAGAAAAATCAAGTCCTTTGGGGGGAGGGGAGAATGCTACAATTTAATGAAGAAAATTGCTTTACCAGCTCAGTTTTGTTGATAGTAAGTCTTAAAGACTTCTCTTTAAGAAATGGTTCTGGCTTTCTTTTTCTTGAATAAATTTACTTGTCTTCCAGTAAAACTTTCAATTACCTCCACCCAATCCAACTGAAACAGAAGTGCCTCACCCCTTCACTGCTATCTGTTGTCACTAGTCATTTGAGTTGGAATATCATAGCTATGAAATGCATGGTTGTGCCAAGAGAAATATTTCATAATTTTAAAGTAGTAGTATTACTTGAATTCCTCTATTATATATTTCCTTCTATGAAAACTGGGACCACAACTAAAATATGATACCAGACACAAACTCTTCTTCAAAGATTGTAGTTCTCCCAATGGATAAAGATAAACCAAACTGATAACTTTAATCTCAACATCAACTATTAAAGAGATTGATTAGGAATAAGACAGCTGAATTTACCCCCCCAAAAAAATCCCTAGAGTAGAAATTATTTGTTCATATCAGTCAGTCAGTCAGTTCAGTCGCTCAGTCGTGTCCGACTCTTTGTGACCCCATGAATCGCAGCACTCCAGGCCTCCCTGTCCATCACCAACTCCCGGAGTTCACTCAAACTCACGTCCATCGAGTCAGTGATGCCATCCAGCCATCTCATCCTCTGTGGTCCCCTTCTCCTCCTGCCCCCAATCCCTCACAGCATCAGAGTCTTTTCCAATGAGTCAACTCTTCACATCAGGTGGCCCAAGTACTGGAGTTTCAGTCTCAGCATCAGTCCTTCCAAAGAACACCCAGGACTGATCTCCTTTAGAAGGGACTGGTTGGATCTCCTTGCAGTCCAAGGGACTGTCAAGAGTCTTCTCCAACACCACAATTCAAAAGCATCAGTTCTTTGGCACTCAGCTTTCTTCACAGTTCAACTCTCATGTTCCATGCATGACCACCGGAAAAACCATAGCCTTGACTAGACAGACCTTTGTTGGCAAAGTAATGTCTCTGCTTCTGAATGTGCTATCTATGGTGGTCATAATTTTCCTTCCAAGGAGTAAGCATCTTTTAATTTCATGGCTGCAGTCACCATCTGCAGTGATTTTGGAGCCCCCAAAAATAAAGTCAGCCACTGTTTCCACTGTTTCCCCATCTATTTCCCATGAAGTGATGGGACCAGATGCCATGATCTTAGTTTTCTGAATGTTGAGCTTTACAGTGAAAAATCCTTGCATTCCAAATTTCTAACAAAATGTCCACTAATTCAAAAGAAAACTTTAAATTTAATTACAGATCAAATGTCTTTCTTTAAGCCAAAGTTGAAAAGAATTAGAAAGTACTACAGTATTTTGGAAATCAAACTTGGTGACTTCCATTCTGCAAAACTACAGGAAAATGATTCCTTGCTACTTAGATTCACAGAGGCATATATTATAGTCTAACTACCGCACAATTGCACTCATCTCACACGCTAGTAAGGTAGTGCTCAAAACTCTCCAAGCCAGGCTTCAGCAATACATGAAATATGAAATTCCAGATGTTCAAGCTGGTTTTAGAAAAGGCAGAGGAACCAGAGATCAAATTGCCAACATCCGCTGGATCATGGAAAAAGCAAGAGAGTTCCAGAAAAACATCTATTTCTGCTTTATTGACTATGCCAAAGCCTTTGACTGTGTGGATCACAATAAACTGTGGAAAATTCTGAAAGAGATGGGAATACCAGACCACCTGACCTGCCTCTTGAGAAATCTGTATGCAGGTCAGGAAGCAACGGTTAGAACTGGACATGGAACAACAGACTGGTTCCAAATAGGAAAAGGAGTATGTCAAGGCTGTATATTGTGACCCTGCTTATTTAACTTCTATGCAGAGTACATCATGAGAAATGCTGGGCTGGAAGAAGCACAAGCTGGAATCAAGATTGCCAGGAGAAATATCAATAACCTCAGATATGCAGATGACACCACCCTTATGGCAGAAAGTGAAGAGGAACTCAAAAGCCTCTTGATGAAAGTGAAAGTGGAGAGTGAAACAGTTGGCTTAAAGCTCAACATTCAGAAAACGAAGATCATGGCATCTGGTCCCATCACTTCATTGGAAATAGATGGGGAAACAGTGGAAACAGTGTCAGACTTTATTTTGGGGGGCTCCAAAATCATTGCAGATGGTGACTGCAGCCATGAAATTAAAAGACACTTACTCCTTGGAAGGAAAGTTATGACCAACCTAGATAGCATATTCAAAAGCAGAGACATTACTTTGCCAACAAAGGTCCGTCCAGTCAAGGCTATTGTTTTTCCAGTGGTAATGTATGGATGTGAGAGTTGGACTGTGAAGAAGGCTGAGCGCTGAAGAATATATGCTTTTGAACTGTGGTGTTGGAGAAGACTCTTGAGAGTCCCTTGGACTGCAAGGAGATCCAACCAGTCCATTCTGAAGGAGATCAGCCCTGGGATTTCTTTGGAAGGACTGATGCTAAAGCTGAAACTCCAGTACTTTGGCCACCTCATGAGAAGAGTTGCCTCATTGGAAAAGACTCTGATGCTGGGAGGGATTGGGGGCAGGAGGAGAAGGGGACCACAGAGGATGAGATGGCTGGATGGCATCACTGACTGGATGGATGTGAGTTTGAGTGAACTCCGGGAGTTGATGATGGACAGGGAGGCCTGGCGTGCTGCAATTCATGGGGTCGCAAAGAGTCGGACATGACTGAGTGACTGAATTGAACTGAAGGGAATTTAGCTTAATTAGCCATTTATCTTAATATGATTTATTTTAAATGTATATATATACATATCTTATACTAATTTATTTATAAAAAAACATATTTTAGGCTCAACTGTGGTAATGTTCACTTTTGCTCTGATGAACAAAAAGGAAAAAAAGAAAAGAATAAAAGGAAGGGAAGAAGAGGGAAAGAAATTTGAAAGTTATGTTAATGAAATAACTTGAAAATACACTACACTTTATTATATATCAGCCTAGTATTTGTGCAAGAGAAAAAAATTGTACCTACATATGCCAAAGAATAATCATTAAAGAAAGGAGAACAAAAAAAGCCAATTTGTGTCAGCAATTAGATCAGGCACATCAGAGCCCTGAGCTAATTGGTTCAAGGAAGGCAACAAACTGGGATGACAATTTTCAGGTTTAAAATGTACACGTCCGTCCCTCATAATACAGAAATAGTTGTTTATTTACTGCCTTCTTCAGCGTTAGGATTTATCTTTTTCTCTTCTTCCATGAAATTCTTTTTCTTTCTGTAGTCCCTTCTGAAAAGGAATAGGAATGCTGATCTTGAACTACTTTCCTCCATCAGGAGCCACTGTACTCTAAGAACTTTCGGGGAATTCCCACTTGATGAGACATAAGTTAAATCTAGCAAATGGATTTACCAATTGTTAGAAAAATAAAATATTGGTGTTTATAAGCTTAATAGCTTGTACTACAACATTAACACGACTTCCTTGATAATATTAATGGCACAGACTGGCCATTATTTCAATAGCCAGCTTAGTTCAAAGCCAAAAGAACTTAATTTATAAAATGGCTTTGTATTTATAACAGATAAATGTGCAGGACAGTTGCATTTGTGCTTGATTGAAAGCTACATTGAATTATATGCCATTCTTTGGAGAGAATTCTACTTTTAGATTTATTTTTTGGAAACAAACAGCTGCTTTTAGTTTAAATAGTTTACTCTTGCTAAAAGTGATGGCAGTCCAGAAACATTTTTCTATCAAGGTTTATCTCCACTTGTTAAAGTTTAGATAAGAGACTGCCAGATTTTCTGCTTCAAAAGAGATAAGAACAACTGTAACCACAGACACTGCTCATTTATCACTAGTGCATATGGTTTTACAGAACAAAGTAAAAATGCATCTATCTCTGCTTAGACAGAGGATACATTCGAATTAGACCAAGGAAGAAATATTGGATATTTAATTTCAAAAGATAGTAACACGGTTTTTGTATGGAAGGAGAGAATAATTCATATCTAATACAATAATGAAATTTCAAAGATAAAGTTGATAAGTGAGTTTTGAACTCCACTAGTTTCAGTTGTTTTAAAGGTTTTGCAGAAGACTGAATGTTCAAAATAATCACTTATTTTTATTCTAGTGTTCAGAATTGAAACAGTGATTTTTCTATTCAAGGAGATTTGCAAATATTTTTCATGACTACATAGTATCCTTTTTCAATTTAGCCTCCAACATTTATGTGCACTTAAATTATTGAAAATTACTAATTACTATCGGAGAAGGCGATGGCACCCCACTCCAGTACTCTTGCCTGGAAAATCCCATGGACGGAGGAGCCTGGTAGGCTGCGGTCCATGGGGTCGCGAAGAGTCGGGCACGACTGAGCGACTTCACTTTCACTTTTCACTTTCCTGCATTGGAGAAGGAAATGGCAACCCACTCCAGTGTTCTTGCCTGGAGAATCCCAGGGACGGGGGAGCCTGGTGGGCTGCCGTCTATGAGGTCGCACAGAGTCGGACACGACTGAAGCGACTTAGCAGCAGCAGCAGCAGCACTAATTACTAAAAACAAAATAATTATCAGGAATTACTCTGTAGGTAGTATAGTCTAGGCATGATGCTAACACAGAGGATTAAAAGACAAGAAATAAAAGAATTCCAGAGGGAGAAGTGCTAGAAAAAGTACAAATACTCATAATGTAGTATGATAGGGATTATGGGAGAATAATGAATAATTAATTTATTGATAAAGCAAGATTCATGGAGAGGAAAATATTGGACCTAGGATATGAAGAATAATCAAGTTTATGCCAGAGAATGAGAAAGGGAGAGGCATACTATTTAAGTAAAGGCACTGGATCATAAAATATCAGGGGTTTAGGGACAGAAATACAGTATGACTCGATCATACATTACTAGGTGATGAAATGGTCTGATAGAAAACATGGAGGAGATATAGATTTGGGCCAAATAATCAAGAACATATAATTAAAACTTTGGCAAAAGTACATCATATATTTTTGTCATGGCAAATGTGTCACTATGGCTTTATCTTTGAGTACCCAAGGAAAAAAGAAGCAGATAAAAAAGACTAGAGAGATACGTTTGCAGCACATTGAGAAGCACATCATGTCATACTGAAAGGCTTATATTTAACTTCAGGCAGTGAATTTAAGCTGGGAAGTAACATGATGAGATGTTAATAGAGAAAAACTCCACTGATGCTGTATAGTATAAGAATGTGAAGGAACTAAATTGCTTAAGACCAGAGTCATGTTAATTTTGCCTTCCCATCACTCTTCTTCCCCCTTTTAGTAAATGCACTTTCCCTTTTTTTTTTTTTTTCTGAATGTAGAAGAAAAGAGCATTCTACCTTATCTTGACTGGGTTAATGATAAATAATAACCATTTATCCATGACCACAGTGAAAGGAACAGAGAAGAGTATATGCTAGCTGCCTGAAAATTACAGATTATAGCTGAACAGAGAAAAGAGTTCTATCCTTATATCTAATCTTCTCTGAAAATAGCTTCATCCCATTTCTAAATTTTATTTATATGAGTATAGTATATTGAGTATGAAAATGGCACCAAGTCTTCCTCTCTCTCTTTACCTGTGCCCTTTGCAGTGTGAATTTTCATCTCCTTCCTTGAAAATGCAGCATCTATTTCTCCATGCCTTATATCTGGCATAGCTGTGACTTGCCTTGGGCAACAAAATGAGGCAGACGTGCCTATGTTTCAGTTATGAGCCTGGGCCTCAGAAAGCCTAAGACAATTTGTTCTTTAGAAACCCTGCCATTGCTATAAGAACAAACTGAGGGCAACATGCTGAAAGTTGGGAAACCATATAGAGAAAAGTTGAGTCAGCCCAAATACTAGGCAGCTGGCCTGCCAGTCTACCTCAGACACATAAACTAGCCCAGCCAAGGTTATTCAAACCAGTCCAATCCACAGACTGCTCACCTAATTCACAGACTTACAGAGCAAAATAAATTTTAGTATTATATTTCACAGAGGTTTTGTTTTATTTTCTGATGCAGCATTATTGTGGCAGTTCATACAATAAGCCAACAAATCCCACCCCCCTTCCCCACTTTTTAAAGTAAGTTACCTGGATTTGAGATTCTGACACAAGACCTTAAGAAGGCATTTTGATATCAAGGTGAGAGTTCAAGCCAGAAATACTGTGGAATGCACAAGACATTAACATTAAAAATCAATCTAATGAGTAATGGCCAAAACTTTTATGCAGTTGAATATGGTTTGGGACAAAGTGGGCATTGTTAGGAATGATGCTAAAATTTATGTCTAGAAAAATTGGGTGATTTATAATTGAAGTGGGGAATAAATAAGCAGACCAGATAAAGGTGGTCTAGCAAAAGAGTAAGCATAGCAAAGGTATTTTGCATCCGATGACCTGTAGCTTGGGGTTATTATGGATAGTGCTGCTATAAATATTTTAGTACTCATCTAGGTGAACATGTTTATGAATTTCTATTAAGAATATATCTAGGAGTTGAACTGCCAGGTCACAGGGCATCAATATGCTCAGCTTATTTTATAAAACTAGTTTTCCAAAGGGGCCACACCAACATACACTGCCCCCAGCACAGATACAAGTTCTAGTTACTCTATATCCTTTCCAACACTAAAAATTCCAAGCTATTTCCCTTATTTTATACTGTAGTCATTTTGGTGGGTATGTGGTGATATCTTAGTAAAGTTTTAATTTTTGTTTCCTGGCCTTCCATTCCTACCCTCGTGTCTTCCCAAGACAGTTGACTGAGACCTGAGACCCAGCACAGCTCTCACATGACTGCACTATTTTATATCCCATAGTAATAGTAAGCAATTAATAAATTTAAGTCTTGCCCCACAAGAACAGCCCAGAATTTCATGGATTAATTGGTTAATTGCATTTACAGAATATATAACATCAACACCTCAAAATTTTTTTCAGAAAATAAGAGGAAAAAGCAACACTCTTCAACTCTAGGAGGCCATATTACCCTGATACGTAAGCCATTAAAAATATATTATTAAAACAAGAAACAAATATACCTTATAAATATAGATGTAAAAATTTTCAACAAAATATTAGCAAATGGAATCCAGCAACATATAAAATAATTATACCTCATGACCAAATGAAGTTTATTCCAGTGATACAAAACTACTACAACATTCAAAAATCAGTCAATGTAATCTACATACATTGTAGATTACATATTACATATTACAACCTACAGAAGAAAAGTCACATGAAATACAGTTGAGTACAAATTTATTAAATTTCCAGCAGGCTTTATTCCCCAGAAATTGATAAATTTCTAATCCTCAAATTTATATCAAGATATAAAGGACCAAGAATAGCAAAAAAAAGCATTGCCAAAAAGCAAGGCAGAAAACAGCTGCCTCCCAATTTCAAAATTTTTAAAAACTACAGTAATAAAGACACTGTGGTACTGGCATGAAGTAAATTCTCCATTTGGATGAGCAAATAAATGAGGACTCAAGCAAAACAGAACAAACAAAAACCAAACAACAACAAAAACACAACAGTTTGCCTGAATGCAAAGTGTTGTAAAGTTATATGGAATATGATCAAGGAATTTCATCAGCTTGATTTTGCTGGAGCATAAATTGTGCTATGGAAGTTGCAATCAATGAAGTCAGGAACAAAAACAAGGTCCAGATGATGAAGACCTCTATGCATTCCTAAGATTGGGATTTGTCCTATAAAGAAGCTTAAGGGTGGATGATGCTTAAGGCAAAGGGCTATAGGATCAGATTTTTATTTAGAAAAATAACTCAGGGGACAGTATGGAGACAGAAAGAAGTAGGGATAAGGCTAGGGTATAAAGACAGTCCAGGTAACATACTTTTCAAATATCAGTTATTCCCATAAAAGTCTTCAAGATTTTTTTGCATTTAAATGTATGGCCTATCAGACATGACTGAGCGACTTCACTTTCACTTTTCACTTTCATGCATTGGAAAAGGAAATGGCAACCCATTCCAGTGCTCTTGCCTGGAGAATCCCAGAGACGGGGGAGCCTGGTGGGCTGCCGTCTATGGGGTCGCACAGAATCAGACACGACTGAAGCGACTTAGCATAGCATAGCATAGCATAGCATATGTCTTTTACTTAATCCTTACTTTTATATCAACTTGCTTTAAAATTCAAACCTATTGATTCAGAAAGAAAATTTATATATCTTAAAATAAAATAAATAATGGCTCCTTTTTAAAATTTATCCCTACATGCATTCTAAAATAATCTTCCATACTGCTAGTGGCATGTGTACAATTTGGAAAATAATACTCTGTCATTCAGGGGTAATACAAAGGAGAGGATAGAGTTAAGAGATACCAAGAGAAAAGATTTGTCAAGACCTAGTAACTGATTGGATGATGGTGGGAATATTATCTAATCTTATATTAGATAATTAATATATGAAGAACTGTACAAAAAAGATCTTCACAACCCAGATAATCATGATGGTGTGATCACTGACCTAGAGCCAGACGTCCTGGAATGTGAAGTCAAGTGGGCCTTAGAAAGCATCACTACAAACAAAGCTAGTGGAGATGATGGAATTCCAGTTGAGCTATTTCAAATCCTGAAAGATGATGCTGTGAAAGTGCTGCACTCAATATGCCAGCCAATTTGGAAAACTCAGCAGTGGCCACAGGACTGGAAAAGGTCAGTTTTCATTCCAATCCCAAAGAAAGGCAATGCCAAAAATGCTCAAACTACTGCACAATTGCACTCATCTCACACGCTAGTAAAGTAATGCTCAAAATTCTCCAAGCCAAGCTTTAGCAATACATGAATTGTGAACTTCCAGATGTTCAAGCTGGTTTTAGAAAAGGCAGAGGAATCAGAGATCAAATTGCCAACATCTGCTGGATCATCGAAAAAGCAAGAGAGTTCCAGAAGAAATCTATTTCTGCTCTATTGACTATGCCAAAGCCTTTGACTGTGTGGATCACAATAAACTGTGGAAAATTCTGAAAGAGATGGGAATACCAGACCACCTGACCAGCCTCTTTAGAAATTTATATGCAGGTCAGGAAGCAACAGTTAGAACTGGACATGGAACAGCAGACTGGTTCCAAATAGGAAAAGGAGTACATCAAGGCTGTATGTTGTCACCCTGCTTATTTAACTTATATGCAGAATACATCATGAGAAACGCTGGGCTGGAGGAGGCACAAGCTGGAATTAAGATTGCTGGGAGAAATATCAAATATCTCAGGTATGCAGATGACACCACCCTTATGACAGAAAGTGAAGAGGAACTAAAAAGCCTCTTGATGAAACCGAAAGAGGAGAGTGAAAAAGCTGGCTTAAAGCTCAACATTCAGAAAACAAAGATCATGGCATCCGGTCCCATCACTTCATGGGAAATATATGTGGAAACAGTGTCAGAGTTTATTTTTTTGGGCTCCAAAATCACTGCAGATGGTGACTGCAGCCATGAAATTAAAAGACACTTACTCCTTGGAAGGAAAGTTATGACCAACCTAGATAGCATATTCAAAAGCAGAGACATTACTTTGCCAACAAAGGTCCGTCTAGTCAAGGCTATGGTTTTTCCAGTGGTCATATATGGATGTGAGAGTAGGACTGTGAAGAAGACTGAGTGCCGAAGGATTGATGCTTTTGAACTGTGGTGTTGGAGAAGACTCTTGAGAGTCCCTTGGACTGCAAGGAGATCCAACCAGTCCATCCTAAAGGAGATCAGTCCTGGGTGTTCTATGGAAGGACTGATGCTAAAGCTGAAACTCCAGTACTTTGGCCACCTCATGAGAAGAGTTGCCTCATTGGAAAAGACTCTGATGCTGGGAGAGATTGGGGGCAGGAGGAGAAGGGGACGACAGAGGATGAGATGGCTGGATGGCATCGCCAACTCGATAGACATGAGTTTGAGTAAGCTCTGGGAGTTGGTGATGGACAGGGAGGCCTGGCGTGCTGCAGTTCATGGGGTCGCAAAGAGTAGGACATGACTGAGCACCTGAACTGAAGTAAACTGAACACAACTGTAAGCACTTTACCCTATAAGAATACCCTTATCATTTCCATTTCATGGAGGGAAGGTCTCAGTGAGAGCTTTGCTCTTTGACAAAGACCTGAAGACATTAAATCATGATATAACCAAAGTAACAATATTCTAGTCAGAGATGGAGAATAGAAGCTGAAAGTATTAGCTGGAATTTACCCATTTCAGTTCAGTTCAGTTCAGTTGCTCAGTCGTGTCCGACTCTTTGCGACCCCATGAATTTGCAGCACGCCAGGCCTCCCTGCCCATCACCAATTCCCGGAGTTCACTCAAACTCACATCCATCGAGTTGGTGATTCCATCAGGCCATCTCATCCTCTGTCTTCCCCTTCTCCTCCTGCCCCCAATCTCTCCCAGCATCAGAGTCTTTTCCAATGAGTCAACTCTTTGCATGAGGTGGCCAAAGTACTGGAGTTTCATCTTTAGCATCATTCCTTCCAAAGAACACCCAGGACTGGAAGATAAAAGAAATGAACAATGGCAAAGTGAAAATGAAAGTCCTTCAGTTGTGTCTGACTCTTTGCAATGCCATGGACTGTATAGTCCATGGAATTCTCCAGGCCAGAATACTGGAGTGGGTACACCCCTTTTCCTTCTCCAGGGGATCTTCCCAACCGAGGGATCGAACCCAGGTCTCCCACATTGTGGGTGGATTCTTTACCAGATGAGCCACAAGGGAACCCCGAACAATGGCAACAACATGTTCAGTTTATTATGACTCCATTTGCTGGTTATTATGGATTATAATATACTTGAACTCTGAACAGAGACCAGCAACTAGCTCTTCCTTGAGGAAACACTAAGAATGGGCTTAACAGAAGCAGGCATGACATGAGAAAAGGGTAAACGTATTGTCCCCAGTGCTGCTGCTGCTAAGTTGCTTCAGTCATGTCTGACTCTGTGCGACCCCTTAGATGGCAGCCCACCTGGCTCTCCTGTCCCTGGGATTCTCCAGGCAAGAACACTGGAGTGGGTTGCCATTTCCTTCTCCAATGCATGAAAGTGAAAAGTGAAAGTGAAGTCACTCAGTCATGTCCGACCCTCAGCGACCCCATGGACTGCAGCCTTCCAGGCTCCTCCATCCATGGGATTTTCCAGGCAAGAGTACTGGAGTGGGGTGCCATTGCCTTCTCCATACTAATAGAATAGTAGGGGGTCTTTGCACAAATAACTTCAGTTTCTGCCAGATTGTGTTCAAAGGATTGTTTTTCCAGATTAACTTCCCTGTTATCATCATATATGCATCTACTTGGCTTAATTCATCATTGAAATAAAGTCAATATTATGCTTAAATACAGTAGCTGTTTTCTAGTACATTATGGAATAATCAAAGGTAGGATGTTTAAACACTACAATAATGCAATTAATCACTCTTTTTTTAGAGTACTCTCACTTAAGAGTTATCTTAGTTTTAGTAAAGTATTGAGTTTCAGTTTATAGAAATCAATACCTCTTTGGAAAAGAATTTTATGACAGTATAAATATGTGTTCAACCAGTAAAGTTGCTCATATGAGGAAAACAACCTTCAAATATAGGATATTATTGAAATGAGTTTCCTATATTTACACTGTTTCTAAAATCATAAGAAGAAAGTGATTATAAAAATGAATCAAAGGCCACTGAAATGTCAATAAAATCTGATGAAAGAGACACGACGCTCACGTTCCAATGTTGGCTTCACTCAGTTCAGTTCAGTTCAGTCACTCAGTCGTGTCCGACTCTTTGCGACCCCATGAATCACAGCACGCCAGGCCTCCCTGTCCATCACAAACACCCGGAGTTCACCCAAACTCATGTCCATCGAGTCAGTGATGCCATCCAGCCATCTCATCCTCTGTCATCCCCTTCTCCTCCTGTCCCAATCCCTCCCAGCATCAGAGTCTTTTCCAATGAGTCAACTCTTTGCATGAGGTGGCCAAAGTACTGGAGTTTCAGCGTTAGCATCATTACTTCCAAAGAAATCCCAGGGCTGAGCTCCTTCAGAATGGACTGGTTGGATCTCCTTGCAGTCCAAGGGACTCTCAAGAGTCTTCTCCAATACCACAGTAATGTCTCTGCTTTTGAATATGCTATCTAGGTTGGTCATAACTCTCCTTCCAAAGAGTAAGCGTCTTTTAATTTCATGGCTGCAGTCACCATCTGCAGTGATTTTGGAGCCCAAAAAAGTAATGTCTGACACTTTTCCACTGTTTCCCCATCTATTTCCCATAAAGTGATGGGACCAGATGCCATGATCTTCGTTTTCTGAATGTTGAGCTTTAAGCCAACTGTTTCATTCTCCTCTTTCTCTTTCATCAAGAGGCTTTTGAGTTCCTCTTCACTTTCTGCCATAAGGGTGGTGTCACCTGCATATCTGAGGTTATTGATATTTCTCCTGGCAATCTTGATTCCAGCTTGTGCTTCTTCCAGTCCAGCGTTTCTCATGATGTACTCTGCATAGAAGTTAAATAAGCAGGGTGACAATATACAGCCTTGACGTACTCCTTTTCCTATTTGGAACCAGTCTGTTGTTCCATGTCCAGTTCTAACTGTTGCTTCCTCACCTGCATACAAATTTCTCAAGAGGCAGGTCATGTGGTCTGGTATTCCCATCTCTTTCAGAATTTTCCACAGTTTATTGTGATCCACACAGTCAAAGGCTTTGGCATAGTCAATAAAGCAGAAATAGATGTTTTTCTGGAACTCTCTTGCTTTTTCCATGATGCAGCAGATGTTGGCAATTTGATCTCTGGTTCCTCTGCCTTTCTCAAACCAGCTTGAACATCAGGAAGTTCACAGTTCACGTATTGCTGAAGCCTGGCTTGGAGAATTTTGAGCATTACTTTATAGCGTGTGAGATGAGTGCAATTGTGTGGTTGTTTGAGCGTTCTTTGGCATTGCCTTTCTTTGGGATTGGAATGAAAACTGACCTTTTCCAGTCCTGTGGCCACTGCTGAGTTTTCCAAATTTGCTGGCATATTGAGTGCAGCACTTTCACAGCATCATCTTTCAGGATTTGGCTTCACTAGAACTAGATAATTAGAAATGAAGAAGGTACAGCTATCATGAAACACTTCTGGTGCCTTTAAAAGGAGGCCAGGAGAGTCTTTCCTTAGTTCTTCTTCCTGTGGTCAGCAAAACAAAATACATGATTGGGACTTAAGATTGTAGTACACTCTGGCAATATCTTTTGGCTTCTTTGAGTTATCTTATAAAAGAGATGTCTGTACTGTGTTCTGACCTTTTTCATTATCAATTCTGGAGTAGAATAGGCTGCAAAAGTGATGTTTTACACCATGATTAGTATCATCTATGGTTTTTCCAGTAGTCATGTATGGATGTGAGAGTTGGACTATAAAGAAAGCTGAGCACAGAAGAATTGATGCTTTTGAACTGTGGTGTTGGGGAAGACTCTTGAGAGTCTCTTGGACTGCAAGGAGATCCAACCAGTCCATTCTAAAGGAAATAATTCCTGAATATTCATTGGAAGGACTGATGTTGAAGCTGAAACTCCAATACTTTGGCCACCTGATGCGAAGAACTGACTCATTTGATAAGACCGTAATGCTGGGAAAGATTGAGGGTGGAGGAGAAGGGGACGACAGAGGATGAGATGGTTGGATGGCATCACCGACTTGATAGACATGAGTTTGAGTAAGCTCTGGGAGTTGGTGATGGACAGGGAGGCCTGGCATTTTGCAGTCCATGGGGTCGCAGAGAGTTGGACACAACTGAGCGACTGAATTGACTGACTGTCATCTGCGTGGTATAGACATACAGCCCCACAAAAGATGCAGATTTACCTTTATTAAATAGTCTTCATATAGATTTAGTGATTTCTTAGTCTGTTGTCAGAATTGGTATATAACCTTAAAGTAATTATTTCGTGGGATTTATTTAGCTTTCATTTCTTGAGCACCAACTATTTTAACCAATGGACTAGACTGTTGGGAAGACAAACAGTAGCCTCAAACAGTGATCCTACTTTCCAAAAGTTTGTGTTCTAGTGAAAATATAAGCATAGTCCTACTATCTTATGATATGTACTATGGTAAAGGCATATAAAAATTGTTTCACAGGTTCATAGTAGGAAATGATTTTTTTCTCTGAAGAAGTCTGGGAAAATATCCCTGAGGTGGTGACAATTCAGTGGCATGTGAAATATGAATTTAAGTTCACCATTTGTATGAATGAGTTGAGATAACGGGAGAAAACATATGCAAAGTTGTAAAACAGTATGCCATGTTTAGTGAGTGAAAATGAGTTCTGCACGATTATGGTATAGGGAAGTGAAGTGAAGTGAAAGTCACTCACTCATATCTGACTCTGTGACCCCATGGACTATACAGTCCATGGAATTCTCCAGGCCAGAATACTAGAGTGGGCAGCCTTTCCCGTCTCCAGGGCAACTTCCCAACCAAGGGATCGAATTCAGGTCTCCTGCATTGCAGGTGGATTCTTTACCAGCTGAGCCACAAGGGAAGCCCAAGAGTACTGGAGTGGGTAGCCTATCCCTTCTCCAGTGGATCTTCCCGAAGTAGGGGACAAAAAAGTTTGAATGGCTTTTTAATATTCTTGTTAATTTAAGCCTAGATCCTTTAGAGAATTTGAAGCCATTGGAAGTTTTTAAGTATGATTATTAAATTTTATTTTCAAAGATAAAATGTGGAGCAGTGTAAAACAAATGTTATTTATTATGAACACTTAAATAAGTGACATTAAATGGCTTAATGGAAAGATTAAAGGCCATGTATTTATACAGACATGTTCATATACTATCACAGTCATTTATCACCTTTACTTTTTAAAATGTAGAACCAGTTTTCCCTCCCTTTTGTAAAATGATGATTATATATTTAACTTGCATGATAGCTGGAAATCACAGAGTATCAGGTACATGGTAGAGGTTAAATAGATATTTTATCACCAATGGCTTTTATTCTCAGGGTTGTTATGAAGATAAAAAATAATTTATACAGTTAAAGTTCCTAGTATAATGCTGGCATATGTAAAACACAATGTTTTATTTCCCTTTTTCTTTCTTTTTAAACTGAAATAGAGATTTTTCATGGTGTTGTTCATGAGAAAAAGCAAAAATAAATTCATTTTGAAGGTACCGTAAGGAAATCTTGGGGACTGAGTAGTGTGATTAAAAATAAAAAGTGACATGACAAAGTTATGTGGTATCCATTCAAACAAAAAAGTAATAGTTTTTAGTTGAAATGCTAACAACAATGTACAAACTAAAAATATAGAATGATTTCAGTAATGAGAGAAAGAAATTGTTTATAAATGTGATCAAGGGAAGATGCACTACCCTATAGTCTTGAGCACACAAAAGTGTATATATATATATATATATATATATATATATATATATGTAATATAAATAGATATAATTTAAAAGATATATGCCAAACTGTTAATATAATTTCTATGATGATGTGTCAGTTTCAGTTTTACCTTATATTGTTACATTGTTCTGCATCTTTTGCTTTTGTTCAGGCATGTATGATTTTTTTTTATGAATACAAAACTTGGTAAAACAAATGCGCACACACACAAACACAAATTTACACTAAGATAATACCCTTATGGCAGAAAGCGAAGAAGAACTAAAGAGCCTCTTGATGAAAGTGAAAGAGGAGAGTGAAAAAGTTGGCTTAAAACTCAACATTCAGAAAACTAAGATCATGGCATCTGGTCCCATCACTTCATGGGAAATAGATGGGGAAACAATAAGAGACTTTACTTTTTGGGGCTCCAAAATCACTGCAGATCATGACTGCAGCCATGAAATTAAAAGATGCTTGCTTCTTGGAGGAAAAGCTGTGACCAACCTGCTGCTGCTGCTGCTGCTAAGTCGCTTCAGTTGTGTCCGACTCTGTGAGACCCCATGGACGGCAGCCCACCAAGCTCCCCCGTCCCTGGGATGCTCCAGGCAAGAACACTGGAGTGGGTTGCCATTTCCTTCTCCAATGTATGAAAGTGAAAAGTGAAAGTGAAGTCGCTCAGTCGTGTCCGACTCTAGCGACCCCATGGACCGCAGCCCACCAGGTTCCTCCATCCATGGGATTTTCCAGGCAAGAGTACTGGAGTGGGGTGCCATTGCCTTTTCTGGTGACCAACCTAGACAGCATACTAAAAAGCAGACATATTATTTTGCCAACAAAGGTTCATCTATTCAAAGCTATGGTTTTTTCCAGTAGTCATGTATGGATGTGAGATGTGGACTATAAAGAAAGCTGAGCACAGAAGAATTGATGCTTTTGAACTGTGGTGTTGTAGATGACTCGAAAGTCCCTAGGACTGCAAGGAGATCCAACCAGTCCATCCTAAAGGAAGTCAGTCCTGAATATTCATTGGAAGGACTGATGCTGAAGCTGAAACTCCATTTCTTTGGCCACCTGGTGCGAAGAACAGACTCATTTGAAAAGACCCTGATGATGGGAAAGATTGAAGGCGGGAAGAGAAGGGGACGACAGAGGATGAGATGGTTGGATGGCATCACCGACTCGATAGACATGAGTTTGAGTAAGCTCTGGGAGTTGGTGATGGACAGGAAAGCCTTGTGTACTGCAATCCATGGGGTCACAAAGAGTAGGACAGGACTGGACTGAACTGAAGATAATACACCAAAGATAGCATTAAAGAACAAAACACCAATTCCTTTTACAAAGGGATCCAGCTCACAAAAATGCAAAGGGGAAGTGGTGGCTTTATCTCAGTGATAAGGCTGACATTGAGAAATTCCAGGGGAAAGTAATTGAAGAGACATGCGGAGCCTTGTCTCCACTCCTTTATGGTTGGTTACTAATTACTAACACTGCTGCCTCACAAGGACAGCAGAGGAAATCTGTGAGGCTTACAATTAAATAAGTAAAGATAAATCTCCCCCTTTTTCTACACTAAATTAGAGGCAGAAAGG
This sequence comes from Bubalus bubalis, assembly GCF_019923935.1. NCBI lineage: Eukaryota > Metazoa > Chordata > Mammalia > Artiodactyla > Bovidae > Bubalus > Bubalus bubalis. The sequence continues at coordinate 38,594,691 of NC_059164.1, read as the reverse complement.
GTCAGGGACTGAGGTGATAAATAGCATGAAATTAAACTTTAGCAAATGGCACCTACAGTGACACAAGATATGTCTTTGGAGACTCAGCTAGAGTTAAAGTTTTCATCATTTTCAAATGATAAATTGATGGTATAAGATTATGAAGTGGATTAATATGGAGCCATGAAGAGTCTCATTATATGTTGCACTAAAGAATGTTGGCAATGTTAAAGGGGAAAATGCTATTTTTCATGTAGATGAGAACTATGATTTTCTCTTTAAAACACTTACTTTATGAACATTTTGCATTTGTATATACTATGTTTTTCTGCTTAGAAAGACCAAGGCTGAGAGGGAACATCTGGAAAAACAAACTAAAGTTACCTGCTAATTCAATACATAATATTTAATTTCTTTTCACCCTCAATTGAATCTTGTCTTCCTAAGATATAACACTCAACATAACACTGAACTTTCCAAATCCTACAACCCCTGTTTCTTCCTTTTTAAACTGTGGATGCATGCATATACTATAAAGTAGTAAAAACTGTACAAAGTAGCAAGACTAATTTGAAATCCCTTCTTTGTTCCTCATCGTTTGACTATAGTTCTCACCATTTTGGTTTCTTGCCATCCCACGGTTTTCTCTTTCATTTTTTACTTTTACTATACTATATATAGACTTCACAAGCACAAGCATTTTACACGTAACCTCAGCAATATAGTGTATTTTAATAGCAGCAAAATATATCTATGAGTTTGTATTATACATTTCATCATTCTAAAGCTGGCCATTTAGGGTCCTTCAGAGTTGAAATATTGTAAAATTGCTATGCTAAACATATTTACATGCTTTCTCTCTCTCTCTCTCTATCTTGGCCATACTATCAAGAATTAATAATAATATGTATAAAAATGACTCCCTGACACCACTTACCCTGGTGCAAACCAGAATGGCCTATGAGAAACAGGTCAACTCTAAGTCAACACCTCTTTATTTAGAGTATCTGCCTAGCTGAATTTTAATTTTGTCTTCATACATGAAAACCATCATTTGTTTTCTCATTCCATAGAATCTTTTCTTTTCTTTTTTTTTTTTTCAGTTTTATGGAGGTATAATTGACAAAATTGTCTTGGATTTTTTTTTTTTTTTTTTTTTTAAGAATAGGGCGAGTGGATAAGTGGAGAACAGGGGATCTCTTTTTAAAATTTAATTATTTATATTTTTGGCTGTGCTTGGGCTTTGTTGGTGTGCATGGGCTTTCTCTAGTTTCGGTGAGTGGGGGCTACTCTTTGTTGTGGTACACGAGCCGCTCATTGTGGTGGCCCCTCTTATTGTGGAGCACAGGCTCTAGGCACATGGGCTTCAGTGGTTGTAGCACACAGGCTCAGTAATTGAAGCTCATGGGCTTCAGTTGCTCCACAGCATGTGAAATCTTCCTGGACCAGGGGTCAAACCTGTGTCCCCTGAATTGGCAGGTGGATTCTTATCCACTGTACCATCAGGGAAGATTCTGTCATTGAATCTTAGTGCTTATTGTATGCTGTTGTTGATCAGCCTCCAAGTAGGGGGTCATAGTGTATTCTAGTTGTAATCCTCAGATGCATAATTCTGTCAGTCAAGATAGGCTAGGTTATGTCATGGTAATAAACAAAATGAATATCTTAAGTGGTTTTCAAAACAAAGTTGTTTTTTTTTTTTTCATCCCCCATATGCTAGTGGAAAGAGCATGGGAAGGGACATCTTAGGAACTAGAGAGACTTACAGGGGCATTCAAACTCTAGCTCAGGAGTCCCCAATCTCTGGGATCTAATGCCTGATGATCTGAGGTCGAGCTGATGCAATGACAATAGAAATAAAATGCACAATGAATGTAATGCACTTGAATCATCCCCAAACCATCACTTGTCACCCTTCCCTCCCCACCCCATTTATGGAAAAATTGTCTTCCAGGAAACCAGTCCCTGATGCCAAAAGGTTGGTCTAGCTCCTTTCGGAAATCAGAGTAGAAGAAAGTGTTCCTACTGTGCTATGTGAAGAAATGAAAACACATGAAGCTAGAAAACAAACTACCACCACCAGAAAACTACCAGAGCTCATTAAAGAGTTTGATAAAATTGAAGGATACAAAATCAATATACATGAATCAGTTTCATTTCTATACACTAACAATGAAAGATCAGAAAGAGAAATTAAAGAAGCAATCTCATTTACCATCACATTAAATATCATAAACTACCTAGGAATAAACCTAACTAAGGAGGCAAAAGACCTGTACTGTGAAAACTATGACTCTGATGAAAGAAACTGAAGACAGCACAAGCAGATGAAAAGGTGTATGTATTCATGGACTGGAAGAATCAATACTGTTAAAATGACCATCCCACCCAAGACAAGCTACAGATTCAATGCAACCGCTATCAAAATACCAATTGTACACTGTACATTCTTCCCCACAAAATTGTTTACAATAAAAGTATACATAGTGAAAATTAAACTGTTTTAAAAAGTGAAACTTCAGGACTGTGGTCAGATGAAAACAGTAAAAGAATGAATATAAAAGGAGAATGTGAGGGGATGTGATTTTTCTTCAGCGTATATTCTTATTCTCAGCCTAAATAACATGGAGTACTTATTTGAACCCCTTACAAATACCTGATTGTCCCTTTATATAGCCTGATCCTGTCATTTAAAGAGAATGTTATTATTACTAGGTGAGTTACATAATTGTCACTACTTCCTCTAAGTACGTCTTCCTCTAAGTAAGTACTTCCTCTTAGCATGCCTACTAAGTTGCTTCAGTTGTGTCCAACTCTTTGCGACCCCATGGACTGTAGCCTGGCAAGCCCCTGTGTCCATGGGATTCTCCAGGCAAGAACACTGGGGTGGGTAGCCATGTCCTCCTCCAGGGGATCTACCTGACACAGGGATTTAACCTGTGTTTCTTATGTCTCCTGCATTGGCAGGAGGGTTCTTTACCACCAGTGTTACATGTATAATAATACTGATTTGTTATCTTTCCACCCTTTTCCTCTAAGCCCCACTACACAAGGAAGAGAGAGTAACTACTGACCCTAGGTGTAACCTTCTCTTGTCCTTCATCCTGACCAGCTGACTGGCTGGATCCCACTTTCTTGTTCAGTTTCTGCTAGACCTGTTGGCAGAGGGGTAACTACTTATAAGTTAAGTAGTCACCTAAAAAATTTAAATGTTTTGTTTAAAAAAGTAAATCTTCCCATCACATAGTTTGCTCTTAATAGCATTCCCCCAAATTCATTCTCCACTTCTTCCTTAAAAATAGCATCCACAATATTTACTTGGGCATATGGAGCCCAAGAGTCTACCAACTCTTTCAGCTAAAGTTTGGCCATGAGACTAAGTTATGGGCAGGGGACTCCTGGGAAGTGATCTCAAATGGAGGATGTCCTTCTAGCCTTCCTTTCTTTTTCCTGCTGTCTGGAAAACAGACTTAATGATAGAACTCTGAGCAACTACTTTGGACCTGAAAAAGAACTGAATACTGAAAATAATGCAGCAATAAAATAGATTCCTTGATGATTCCCTTAATTTACCATGCCAACCCTGGACTCCTACCTCCAGATTGCTTTTATATGAAACAGGAATAAAATTATTATTTTGAATTTTTGTCTACTGTAGCCAAACCTAATTTTAACTGAAAAACCCACCACTGTGGGATTTTTGTTTATATTACTGTCAGAATACTTAATATTACAAACTATAACAACAACAACAACAAAACCCCACAAAAGTATAGATGGAAAGTTAAGTACTGATACTTAACTGAAGACTTAAGGGGATCCAAACTACTATTGATTAACTTAAAATCTAAAATTAAAATAAACCCAAGGTCATAATTATTTTTAAAATCATTCATGTGTGTAGTTTTCTAAATTCCATTTCATAGAAGGGAAAGCAAAATATCAGAATCTGTGGTTCATTGATAAACACCTGTTCCCCCTGCAGTCCTGAACGTATTAGGTGACACTTGATGTGGAAGCAGAAGCTCCAAGGAAGAGGGATCAACTGTGAGAATAACATCACAGGAGTTTTACATGTGACTGTTGTTCAAACTCCAAAGGATTAGTCCCAGCTAACAACCACAGAACTGAGATCCTGTTGCCCCAGGGAAAGTAGCTTCTTTAAGGATAGTCATCTAAAAACAGATGGAATTGATCTAGAGCAGTGTTTTGCTCCCAGACAACAGGTCTGGCAGAAACTGAACAAGAAAGTGGGATCCAGCCAGTCAGCTGGTCAGGATAAAGAACAAGAGAAGGTTACACCTAGGGTCAATCTCAAAACTTAAGAAGTTAGCAACTAATAGAGATGGTAGGCAGAACTACATCAGGAAGACAGAAGACCATGAAATAGTTATTGAGGGAAGAAACAGAAGAACAAATGAAAAGAAACAAATGGTAAAACAAATCACCATTTTTTTCAAGCAGCTACCATGATATCTGTTTGCATGAAGCAGAGTGAACAAGGAGGGAAGAGGTATAGAGTGAGCTCTGAGGTCACTAAGAAGGTTGGTGTCTGCATCGTGGCAGATGGAGAGGCATATTTATGATCTGCCTTTGTCATGTGTGCCTTTTAAAAGGATCACTCTAACTATGGAAGAGGATGCCTTAAGGGAGAACCAATTTGTATTTAGCCTTTTATGATATTGAAGCAGTGGAGGGAAATAATGAGGGCTTCAACTAGGGGAGAAGAGGTAAAACAGAAGAAGAATGAGCCTTTTCAAGACATAGTTAGATGTCAGAATCAGCACAGCTGGAGACCTGAGCTGTAGGGAGCAGGGAGAAGAATGGTATGAACCAAGCTGGCACTGTAAGAGCCAGTGCCCTTGTTCAGTGGGTTTGCAGACGGTACTGCCATGACTGAAATAGAAAATATTGGAGGAAAATCAGGTTCAGTGGGAAATAACAAATTCTGGGTTTGGTAGAGTTTTGTCTTTTTGAGTAAATCTCAGAAGAGCATTTTGGACTCTAGATACATTAAACTCAAAGCATAGCATGGCAACCCACTCCAGTATTCTTGCCTGGAAAATCTCATGGCCAAAGGAGCCTGGCAGGCTATAGTCCACGGGGTTGCAAAGAGTCAGACACGACTGAGTGACTTCACTTTCTTTCACTTTACTTCATAACACTGTAAGAAAAAAAATCAGTTGACTAAAACATAGGCCACATTATTATGAGGTTAATAAAAATAACCTTTATTTTTAGGTTATTGTTACTATTACCAAAAAACCCCACAAAATCCAGCTTATCCACTGGACATCATTGACCATATACTTAAGTGATAAAAGTTGAAATGATCCAGGGGCCACATTTGCCAACACTACTCCTTCCGTCTTCAGGACTATAACATCAAGGAATGAGACTGCACGGTTCCCAGACAGGATCACTAGACTAAAGTAGACTTTGGGTATGTTTTTAGACAGATAAACATCCTGAGAATGCTCACTAGGTACATAGAGACAGAGTTTGAAAAATCAAACTGGTGAATTAAGGTAGCTGAGCAATATATAAATCATATGTATAATGTTGAGAACTATAAGTACTATTTCAATAAGCCTTTAATCTCAGGGTATGACCTTGTATTTGGGAAATTTAAAGCTAGAGTTTTAAACTCATCTCCTTACAGGTTGCACAACCACAGAACACCACTGACTCCACATGAGGAACTGAAAGTAATTCTAATCTGTAAGTAAAACCAAACTTTTAAAAACTGCTTTAAAAAATAAAATCCCTGGGTGAGGAACTCTTGCCAATTTCTGAATTGGTTATCCCCAGGAGGTTTATTTACCCAGGGGTTAGGAAGAACAGTCCTATGCACATCATTTCGTTTTATGCTACTGCTTGTTAGCGTATGTTTTTGCTTCTTCTGCATTTAAACTCTGTTTCTGCCAAAAAACTAACACATCCCCACTCCTCCCCCCGCCCCACCCCAGCTTGTCCTTAGAAGGCTTCTTCCCAGTCAGAGATGGGATCAGATCACAGACTGAGATAGGGAAGGAAGCCTGATGACACCCACCTTGGCTTATTCCTTAGTAGGAGTTTGCTGGCTCTCTACCTAGTACTGGGCCTCTCTGCCAGGAATTAGGCCAGATTCCTTTAGGTTGTAAAGTAAATTGAACCTCACTTTTGTCTGGGCAGCATTTTAAGTTTTTATTAACCCTTCTTTTTAAATTACTATTTTTTTAAACTATGGTTCTTTTGAGGTTTTGACTAAATTTCAGTATTATGTATTTTATGATCTTGGTTCAAAATAAGTAAATAATAAAACCAAAGTTTTGAATTTTAAAAGGAGTAGATTTGTTTCTGGGACTGGATCTGCCTCTAGCTATGTCATAGCTAGTTATGTCTAGCTATGACATAACAGATAAGTCGTTCTGTTTTTCTTGTTTTTTCCTCTGTAATTTAAAATGTGAGTTTTAGTATAGCTTTGCGGCTGTGAAAGTCTTTGATTCCACATGTGTGCCGTCATTTCAGTCTTGTCCGACTCTTTGCAACCCTGTAAATAGTAGCCCGCCAGGCTCCTCTGTCCATGGGATTCTCCAGGCAAGAATATTGGAGTGGGCTGCCATGCACTTCTCCAGGGGATCTCCCACCCAGAGATTGAACCCATGTCTCCTGCATTGGCGGACAGGTTCTTTACCACTAGCACCACCTTGCAAGCCCTTGATTCCATGTAATATAATGCAAAAAAAGAAATGTGTAAATCAAGTTTTTCCAAGGACTGCAGTGACCATTTGTAAAAGATTATAATTTCCTTGGGAGTTTTTCCCCTCTTTCATATAATACTTTCTGGTATCTGCAATTACAGGGCAAGCACCATTACGCCTTTGCTTTAGAATAAATTCTGAGTTTTTTCCCCTCATTGGGGCCCTTTTGAATTCTTACCACCACATGTTTCTCTGTGATTTTTATTACTTGTCTCACAAGGCTGTTGTACTTTTTTAGTCGATAGCTATTATCCAACTCTCCCATCAAAGGTAAAGAAACCTCTTCTGTGGAACTAGCTCTTTACCCCTCTGGCCTTCAACTCCATCATAAGTAGCAATACAAGTAACTCATCTTTTAGTCATTTATATTTAAAGATGAGAAGTTCATGCTCTTTTAGCTGATGATGACTCACAGAACTTTGGGGAAGGCCGGCTGAAAAGCAACTGTCCCTGAAATAGATTTTTGCTCATATCCTGTCCAGATGATGGCAGTGTTTTCTTGTTTAAATAAGTTTCCCCCTTGGCCCTACTTTGCTAGAAAATAATTAAATATACATTAGATAGGCTAGAAGGGAAGAATCAAGCGGAATTAATACTGAAAATCTGCTCCTATGTTCTTTTTACAAGTTATTTGAACATCTCCTTTTCTCTAAAATTAATATAGTTATGAAAGTGAAGTTGCTCAGTCACGTCCAACTCTTTGCGACCCCGTGGACTGTAGCCTAGCAGGCTCCTCCGTCCATGGAATTCTCCAGGCAAGAATACTGGAGTGGATTGCCATTTCTTTCTCCAGGGGATCTTCCCGACCTAGGGATCAAACCCGGATCTCCTGCATTGCAGGCAGACGCTTTACCCTCTGAGCCACCAGGGAAGGCCAATATAGTTATAGAACCTGCCTATGTAACATTGTGATGCTGATTAAATGAGATAAAACAGAGTCTGACAAATAAAAAGCACTGAATGAATGTTATCTACTGTCATTAAATCATCTTCAAATATAATTAAAAAGTTATCATGATAAACTTATCAGTCTTGCACTAGCAAAGGAAATCTTTATACATTTTTCTTTTCTTTCTTTCTTATTTTTTTTAAGGCAGAGTGGGGACTAGCTTGGGGGTGGGGTGGGGGTGGCCAGGCACTCTCTGCCCAGGGGAAAAGATGTTTGTGGTTTCTTTGAGTGACAGCCAGACATTCACTACATGGAACAGGATCAGAAGAAACCTTTATAATTTCATCTCTAAAATTTGTTAGTGTTATTTCCCTTTGAGAAGTTACATTATTCCTTTGATAATAAATACATAAACCTCTTTGAATCTACTAAAAGCATCAGAAGATTCTTGGGAATGTAAGGAAAAGGGTGCAGAATTTAAAAGATTAGTATCCTGGAAAACTGATTAATAAGGGAGAAGATGGAAAAAAAAAAAAAAGAAACTCTGTACTTAGTTAAATAATTAGTAATGCAATGAAGGAAATGTTCAAAAAATAGAATAAAATGAATATTCAAATTGTCAGGATTTTAGACTACAGCAGTACAGAAAGATCAAGGGAAGATGAACAAAAAGCTCAGTGAAATCTTACCATATCCTTCTGAAGTTATTCACACTTCTCAGTTAACACTTTCAGGTCCTTATCTTATGCTTGTCTCCCAGACTTGTCTGTATTTATAATTAAAGTAGAAGCCAAATTTTATTCACTATTATATTTCCAGTACCTAGCTCTATCACAGTAGGTGATCAATAAATATGAGCTGACATGAAATAGAAATATGTTACAGAGGCTGATAGAAACCTCCTCCTTAACACTACTACTGAAGAAATTTGGAAGTGTTATTAATAGCAAACAAAATTTAGAATTTATGAAATTGGAATTGATTGAAAAATAAAATATCCTGCAAGCAGATAATTACTGATACATTTATTTTAAAATATTATCATGTAATACTTAGTTGGTACTGAAGATACATGTGTGAAGAATTTACTTCTAGCCCACATTCTCAGGGAGCTTACAATCTAGGAAGAGAGACTATGCAAATAACAATTTAATTAATGGAGATAAATGTTCTGAAATAAAAGTGCATCATACTTTGAGATGTGTAACTGGGTCTGGAGCAGTGGTGAGGGGACAATTTGTGACATTTAAGTTTAAGGATGAAGTAAGCATTAGTCAGGGAAAAACTGGTGGGTAGAAGGTAATTTCAGGCAGAAAGAATAGCTGATACAAAGACTTTGAGGAAGTAAAGAGTTTAACATACTCCCACAATGGAAAGAGTCGGATGTAGCTGAAATATAGTAAGCAAAGAGAAGAGAGTGGATGGTGGATGAGTTAAATAGTCATGGACAGTTCATATAGACATAGTAGGCCAGTAGGAATAAAGGAGTCTCTGGACTGTGATTTGGGCAAGCCAGATTGATGTGCCTTTTGAAAACAAGATTGAGGGGAAAGGAGGGAGTAGTCTTTAGTTTTGGAGTCATTCAGTGTAGATGATGAGAGTGCATCCAAGGAGTGATGTCAAGTGGGCAGCTGGACGTTTGCCTTTGTGCTTCCATTCGATACCTCAGTTCTTTACTGTTGTGCAATCTTCCTGAGATTCCAGCCATGTTCATCTATTTTCTATGGCAGAGGAAAGATACTGAAGCCCTTGAAGGTGAGAAGGGTGTTATAATATTTTACAGAGCAATATTAATATATTGAGAATTTTGTTTTTCCTTATTGGATCATGGGTATGATGTAATTGAGAGAGGCAGCAAGTAAAAAAGGAATGGAGAAGATGAAAGAATAAAAATGGAACCCTGACTATGAATATAGAAGATCTATACTCATACTCTATATTTGTTAATTTTAGGGTCACTCCTTATATTTAGTTTTTACAAGTGGATTTAGAAATAAAAATGACTGTGACAAAGAAGGAAACAGACTAAAAAAGAAAAATGCTTTACATAATTTTCTTGACTTTACTTCCAGGGACATGTAAACAACCTCCAGAAAACTTTCCCAGCTCCCTTCCAGATATTTTTTTTTTCCCTTTTTCTCTTTCTTTTCTTTTTATAATCTTTTCTCATCTTTTTTCCCTCTTGGTTTCCTCACTTTCAAATAATTTCAGCAGATGAGAGGATACTGTGAGCACTAGTAAAATGGGGGGGGGGGAACGGGCTATTTTCTTTTTTTCTATTTTTAGTTTTGGGTGGTAAAATATTGTTATCTTATAATTTTGTTATCAATTTTGCTTTCATATTAATGATATGAGAGATCAGGTAAGTGGTACACATATACCAAAGTATATTCCTAAACTTCCCCTAAGTGTCTAAATTTTACTCAAATTAAGTACAAAAGGGCAAATCATGTAAAAAAAAAAAAAGATAGATTGATCTGGAAAAATTTGCCAAAAGGAAAGATTGCTGAGAGATGTTTTTCGGGAGACAGAAATTACTGTAGATTATTAAAGACAATAGAAAACTCGTACTGTATAGTTACTACTTCCTCTGGTTCAGAAAATATGTAAATCTTTTCCTATACTTCATTTATCAGAACTTTAATGCGAGAGGTATAAATATCATCTTCATAATTGTAAGGAGGTTTTTGTAGTATAGTAAATTTGAAAACCATGTTATACCATACTCCTTTGTGTAGCTTCAAAACATGTACGAACATCTGAAGGCCCCAGACAACTGTGCAGCTAAGTGACCTATTTAAAGCATCCCAGCATCTCTAAAACTTATTCAAACCCCAAACACTATGTTCTCAGCACAGCTTTTAGTATCCTACAAAATGGCAGTCCATGACAGACTAGTCTGGGTAAACTTACCTAAGTCAATGAGGAAACATTTCCTATTTTAAGAAGTGTCCATAGTAAGAGGTTCTGAGATTTCTTATTCATTTTTGTATTTTATAGTCTTCAGAATTATGGAGCCCTACCTGATACTTAAACTGACACAAATATCAATCTTATTTTCCCCAAATTCTTACTTTCTTAATCAGAAATATCTAAGCATTTATTTCCTCTCAGAATGACACTTTGAACAACCAAAGAATATGTTAAATCATGTGTGTACCTTCTCTGATAGACAGAGTGCCTGAAGAACTATGGATGAAGGTTTGTAACATTTGTATATTGTACAAAAATGAGGAGGCAACGATCAAGACCATCCCCAAGAAAAAGAAATTCAACAAAACAAAATGGTTGTCTGAGGAGGCCTTACAAGTAGATGTGAAAAGAAGACAAGTGAAAGGCAAAGGAGAAAAGGAAAGATATATCCATTTGAATGCCGAGTTCCAAAGAATAGCAAGGAGAGATAAAAAAGCCTTTCTCAGTGATCAATGCAAAGAAATAGAGGAAAATAATAGAATGAGAAAGATTAGAGATCTCTTCAAGAAAATTTCTAATCTCAAGAAAATTAGAGATACCAAGGGAACATTTCATGCAAAGATGGGCACAATAAAGGACAGAAATGGTATGGACCTAGCAGAAGCAGAAGATATTAAGAGGAGGTGGCAAGAATACATGGAAGAACTGTACAAAAAAAATCTTCTGCTTCTGCTTTATTAACTATACCAAAGCCTTTGATGTGTGGATCACAACAAACAGTGGAAAATTCTGAAAGAGATGGGAATACCAGACCACCTGACCTGCGTCTTGAGAAATCTGTATGCAGGTCAGGAAGCAACAATTAGAACTGGACATGGAACAACAAACTGGTTCCAAGTCAAGAAAGGAGTACTCGAGGCTGTATATTGTCACCCTGCTTATTTAACTCATATGCAAATACATCATGAGAAATGCTGGACTGGATAAAACACAAGCTGGAATCAAGATTGCTGGGAGAAATATCAATAACCTCAGATATGCAGATGACACCACCCTTATGGCAGAAAGTGAAGAACTACAGAGCCTTTTGATTAAAGTGAAAGAGGGGAATGAAAAAGTTGGCTTAAAACTCAACATTCAGAAAATGAAGATCATGGCATCTTGTCCCATCACTTCATGGCAAAGAGATGGGGAAACAGTGGAAACGGTGACAAACTTTTTTGGGGGGCTCCAAAATCACTGCAGATGGTGATTGTAGCCATGAAATTAAACAATGGTTACTCCTTGGAAGAAAAGTTATGACCAACCTAGACAGCATATTAAAAAGCAGAGACATTACTCTGACAACAAAGGTCCATCTAGTCAATATGGTTTTATAGAAAGCTGAGCACAGAAGAATTGATGCTTTTGAATTGTGCTGTTGGAGAAGACTCTTGAGAATCCCTTGGAGTGCAAGGAGATCCAACCAGTCCATTCTAAAGGAAATCAGTCCTGAATATTCATTGGAAGGACTGATGCTGAAGCTGGAACTCCAGTACTTTGGCCACCTGATGTGAAGAAGTGACTCATTTGAAAAGACCCTGATGCTGGGAAAGATTGAATTCAGGAGAAGGGGAGACAGAGATGGTTGGATGGCATCAGCAGCTCAATGGACATGAGTTTGAGTAAACTCTGGGAGTTGGTGATGGACAGGGAGGCCTGGCGTGCTGCAGTGTACGGGGTCGCCAAGAGTCGGACATGACCGAGCGACTAAACTGTACCTTCTCTATTTTGAAAAGACTTTATTAACTTTTAACACTCCATGGTGTCCAATTTCTACTTATTAAATATTTTATTATTATGATTTTATAAAAAATAAAGGTTTAGGGTATAGTCATATTCCATACTTTCATTGAATTTGAGTTTAGCACGTGAAAAATAAGATATATGAAAACTAGACAATATTTTGTAAACCATTAAAATATATGGAAAAAAAACAACTAAAATCCAAATCTGCCTTTTCTCTGTTTCATTTTATTGCAACATTTTATCTGAGATTTCTATCAGTTAAGAAAATTCATCAAATGAGGATCTTTTGCTAATTGAGTAACAATATTGTGAAACTTTCAATGCACAGCAGATGGCATATTTTAACATAAGTCATAAGTGGACTATTCTTGACTCAGAATATTTTTGCAATAACTGACATAATCCCTTTCCCCTAAAAGATATGACATCAACATTTCCCCCCCCAACACACACACACAAAATCAGACCAGAAAATGTTTACCAACATAATCTAAATTATATTAGGTTGTATGAAGTAAATATCAGTGTCCATTAGTAAACTAAAATCTCTTTTCCATTTTCATTTTAATAACTACATTTATAAATTTACATGTAAAACTCTTAAAGTTAATAGTTCCTCTCTTTTCTAGTTGTATGTTCTAGTATTGAAATACAATAAACATTTTAAAATAGCCCCAATTACTAATTCAAATTAATAATGCAATTAAATATAAAACCCCAAATTCTTAACCTTCAGTGTGAGTTGCACAATTTGTATAAACACTTTAAATCTCTGGATGATACTGATAAGCCTTCAAAAAGAGAATGGACTATAAAATATTAATAATTATATGATTGGGATATTATCATGTGAAAACATTGTAGAATAAAGGATATACAAATATTAATGACAAGATATTGCCGATGCCTTCAAGGAATTTAAACTGAGTGGAGGTAGAATGCATATTGAAAACAAAGCAGAAGGTGTCCAGTGACTTTCTAGCAGAAATATTGCAGGCCAGGAGAGAGTGCCAAAATACATTTAAACTGATGAAGGGAAAAATCTAAAACCAAGAATACTCTACTCAGCAAAGCTGTCATTTAGATTTGAAGAAGAAATAAAGAGGATTACAAACAATCAAAAGCTAAAAGAATTCAGCCGCACTGACTTTACCACAGCATGAAAGGAATTTCCCTAAGGGGAAAAGTCGGGGGAGAAGAGGGAGAGATGTACAGAAAGAGTAATGGAAACTTATATTACCATATGTAAAATAGATAGCCAATGGCTCAGGAAACTCAAACCGGGGCTCTGTATCAACCTAGAGGGATGGGATGGGAGGGAGATGGGAGGGAGGTTCAAAAGGGAGGGGATATATGTATACCTGTGGGTTATTCATGTTGAGGTTTGACAGAAAACAGCAAAATTCTGTAAAGCAATTACCCTTCAAAAAAATTAATTAATTAAAAACAACAACAACAAGAAATAATAGAAAAGGTCAATGAAGCTAAGAGTTGGTTGTTTGAAAAGTTAAATAAAACTGATAAACCTTTAGCTAGCTTCATCACTTCACTTCATGGCAAATAGATGAGGGGAAAGTGGAAACAGTGACATTTTATTTCCTTGGGCTCCAAAATCACCGCAAACGGTGACTACATCCACAAAATTAAAAGATGCTTGTTCTTTGCAAGAAAAGCTGTGTCAAACCTAGATAGCATATTAAAAAGCAGAGACATCACTTCGTCAACAAAGGTCCATCTAGTCAAAGCTATGGTTTTTCCAGTAGTCATGTATGGATGTGAACGTTGGACCATAAAGAGGGCTGAGTGCCAGAGAATTGTTTTCAAACTGTGGTGCTGGAGAAGACTCTAAGAGTCCCTTGGACAGCAAGGATATCAAACCAATCAATCCTAAAGGAAATAAACTCTGAATATTCTTTGGAAGGACTGATGCTGACTCTCCAATACTTTGGCCACCTGATGGGAAGAGCTGACTCATTGGAAGAAACCATGATTCTGGGAAAACTGAAGGCAGGAAGTGAAGGTGGTGACAGAGAATAAGATGGTTGGATGGCATCACTGACTCAGTGAACATTAGTTTCAGCAAACTCCAGGAGACAGTGAAGGACAGGGAATCCTGGAGTGCTGCAAGTACATGGGGTCACAAAGAGTCAGACCCAACTCAGCGACTGGACAATGAATAACAAGATTCATGAAGAGAAATATAATGATTTTTCCAAATCAATAAAATCAGAAACAAAAAAGGAAAAGTTACCATAAATACCACAGAAATACAAACAGTAAGAGATTACTATGAACAATTATATGCCCCCAAAAATGCACAACCTAAAAAAATGGATAAATTCTGAGAAACAGACAATCTCACAAGACTGAATCAGGAAGAAATAGAAAATATGTACAGATAAATTACCAGTAATGACTATGAATCAGTAATAAAAATCAACATCTGAACAAACAAAAGTCTAAGACCAGATGGCTTCCATGTGAAGTCTACCAAACATTCAAACAATTAACACTTACCCTGCTTAAATTATTCCCAAAAAAAGAAAGGGCAGGAACACATCTGAAGTCATTCCATGACCAGATAAAGACACCATGAGGAAAAAAAAAAAAAAAGAACTTGCTCTTTATAGTGCGTTTGTGCGTGCATGCTCAGTCGCGTCAGTCATGTCCGACTCTGGCATCCTATGGACTGTAGCCTGCCATTGAACCCACATCTCCTGCGTCTCCTGCATTGTAGGCGGGTTCTTTACTCACTGAGCCACCTGGGAAGCCCGTTCCTCATAGTACTATAAAATGCTTCTGAATTACCTTACATATAGTTTTATCTTAAAGTTATTAATACTTTTAAAATCAGCTTTCCCAAACAACACATGCAATAGAGATATTTGCAAATTCATGAACCAAAAGAAAAATTTATACTGGCTAAAATAAGACTTTTAATATAAGTTATACATGAAAGTGGTGTAACTTGGTGAAATGATGTGGAAAGCACATCTAGGGCTGTGTAGATTAAGGATGGTGCCTGTGCAATGTAATAACGGAGTGAAAGAAAGTGAAGTTGCTCAGTCATGTCCGACTCTTTGCGACCCCATGAACTGTAGCCGACCACGTTCCTCCATCCATGGATTTTCCAGGCAAGAGTACTGGAGTGGGTTGCCATTACCTTCTCCAGAGCATCTTCCCGACCCAGGGATCGAACCCGGGTCTCCCACATTGTAGGCAGATGCTTTACCGTCTGAGCCACCCGGGGAAGTTCTAATGGAATAGAATGGCAATAAAACTCCTGGATTAAAACACTGAGGAATTGCAAACCAAGGTGATTCTATTCAGAACACTGACAAACGGTGACTAATTAAAGCATTATAATTTGTAAGAGTAAATAAATACATTATATTAAGAAGCCAGCAAAAATATTGTCCAAGCTCTCCTTCTCAGATTCCAGATATTATCACAACTTTCTCACTTGCTCTCTCACTTCACTGAGTATCCTATTATAATACCATCTCTCAAAGGAGCTTTTCTGGACTATTCTACTTAAAATAGCACAATATAGGTTTAGGATGAAATGGAGTTTTAGAAAAGAGAAAAAATAAAAAATTAGAAAAATTAACAATATATACATTTGAAATGTTCTTATTGACACCAAAAATGAGTGAATACATATATTCTACTTGGATCATAACCATTAAAAAGATTAAATATTTTATAATGGGCTCTAGAATTAGATATACTAATCACCACTTGAGATGAGAATTTATGCCAGAAAAATTGGTAAAGCAACCTTTTTGAGGGATAGATAGTATAATATAACTTGAAATAGTCAATGGTGTTATAGAACTCTTTTTGGTTAGACCAATTGATAATTAGTTCTTCCAATTTTGCCTCCAATTTGAATGAAACGAGTGAATTTGATTCATATTTATTCTGAATTTAATGTATACATTGAAGATAAATTCTAAAGTGATTAATTGACTTATAATACCCTTTGTAATATATAGTAACATAGTAAAGGAATTCAGATGATCATTCATGACAACTTGTATCAGAGCATCACTCTAGCAAATATGAAGAATGAATAATTATATTTTGCAGTGGAAGAAACTGAAGTCCATAGAAATTAACAGTTTACTGAAGATCACTGATATTACCATAGATAGAAGTTGTAACAGAATAATAACTTTTGTCTTGGTTCTATACACAAGTTATATGATCTTTCTTGCAATTAAGCATATATAATTTCTGTCAATGAGATCATTGTTGTTTGTTTTCTGCATTAACCCCAGAGCAGATTCAAATATGTCCACTTATATAACTAAAATGAAGAGAGCATTTTGATAAAATATTTTATTAATAATAATAAGCATGGTTATAAAAATAACAACTTTATTAACTACAGAAAATTTATATACATGTCATAACCACAGTGTTCCCCTTTGGGTAAGCATCCAGCTATACCACTCAATAGGCAGCTTATCTATTTCCTATTTACATACAAGACAAACAGTAATAACATCCACAGTATTCCATTTTCAGTTTCCTAAAGACAGAAACTTTCTGTGCAAATGGAAGTGAACCTACTGAAAACCACACTGTCAATATTTATAGGGTCCAGAGAATTTTAACTTTTTTTATATTAGCAAATTCTTAGTTCAAAATTGTTGAATACTGAAAGATAAATTCTTTTGGATTTTATTATGAAACATAATTTATTTACATAAAGATTATATTTCATTCAAATTAACTTTATTTCTCAAATGAGTTTGTCTATATATATGGGGTATAATTGATTGAAAGTAGTTCTTTTTTGGACTATGTCAATTTAAAATATTTTTAGTGTGAGTTTATTAAAATTCTTCACCACATGATCCCTATATTGCAAAGCCAGTATTTTTTTTTTTAATGTTTAGAAAAAGCAAGAAAATTCCTGACAGCAATTTCTTATTTCTTGACAGTGTTTTTTTCAAGAGAATGTTGTGGCTATAACATTCACTTTCTACAGTACCATTGGTACCAACAAGAAATATTCACAGGAATAAGTGAAATACAATTTTGTTATCACATGTCATTATTGTTATTTTTCTTGCCCTCCAGTGTCTCACATTTCCCATAGTTTGAAACACTTAGATAGCAAGCAAGAGCCTGTTAATACTAGAGATTCACTCAATATAAACCATTTTACTGAGGACCTGCCCACAGCAGATAGGTAAAAGTCAATACACATTTCACAATAAAATTAAAGAAGTACACAAAAGGATTATCATTCCTTCTGCACGGCAGAGGCATTATGACAAATATTTTAATTTTACATTACTATTCCTGGTAGACATAAGAAAATGTCCACAATTATAACAGCACATAACCATTATTCAAACAGCCAAAATAAAAATGTCATTGAAAACTTCTAATTTAAAGATTTTTTTTCCATGACTCAAATGAAATGGATTTTTACAAAATTGGATTTTTTATTTTTTATTAAGAAAAAAGAATGCCCAGGAAATAGTATTTTTCACCAGAGAAAAATGACATGGTTATTCCCTGTTGCACCACCTAAAATAACATGGGTCTTGTTCATCTTGCTTTTATATCTATTCCACCAATCTCCTATAAAAAGGGAACTCCCAAAGAAAAGAACTGCTTTTTACACATCTGATAGTTATTGGTGGTCTTGTTTTATCCTTATTAAAATGGAAAACACTGAGTTCAAAACATCTATAAAGTTAGCTTCATTTTGTATCTATGTCATCTCTACCCTCAGTGGAAATTTAGAGGAAAAGACATAAAAGAAATATTTTTAAATGTGAGTATTTAAAAGAATTGCAATTTAGTAAGTGTTTTACAAATATAATTAATATGTGACAATAAAATTTTGTCATTTAGCGAGAAGAAACTGAAAAATACTTTAATATCTAGACAATTTACCTTGGAAATTTCTGTTTGATTATAATGGTATATTACGTAAGGGAGAGAAAAATACAATACACTGTTATGTACTAGCAACTTGTTGGATTTCTCTTCACTGTCACTGTTTCTTGATACCAGCACATATATTATTACAAAAAATAAAGAAAATGGCACAATTTCGAAAAGAATTTTGGATTTGCTGCCCATAATCTGAACTAAGTTCTTGAGTAAAATTAAAACCATTTTACTCAAGATTGAACAGTGTCTTCTGGAATTTTTAGAGCATCATTTGGATCCGTGGCCTTAACTGAGATCATCCAAAAGAAACAAGTCAGAGAAATGAACGTACTAGATTCAAAATGTTCAAATAATTATTTTTAAAGAATTTTTATACAGGAATATTTTGTGAAACTTCAGAACATATAATAATTACTCTTTGTTATTTCTTGACAAATACATGATCTTTAGCTAATCATGACTAATACAATAATAAATATGGTCTGGTTATTATCATACAGAATACAAAATCTGAAATTTCCCATGCATTAGGAAAGATCTATGTAAAATTAAGTAAGATAAAATAAAGGTATTTTGATAAAATACCTCATTCAGCAGATTTAACTGTACTTTAAAAAATAATCGAATACAGAGTTTAGACAAACTAGTTCCTTTCCTTTTACATTTTTTCCTTTACTTGAGTAAAGTTTGATTAGACTAAAACACCTCCAGTTAGACAAAGTGATTTTTATTTCTTTCTTCAATATATATTTTAATGCATAATTTGGTGAAAGGCTATTTACAAATTTTAGAGACATGGGAATTTTCCTCTTACATATTTGCTTTTAAGTTAAAGAAGATGAGAAAGAAGCCAATCACAGCAGCAAGTCTTAGACTTAGATCCTTAAATACATCTTAAGGACCATTACACTTTTAAATTTCAATTAGTTATCTCTCATGTTTTTAACTACTTTAGGAAAAAAGATCTAAAAATACCTTGCATAAATAAGTGTCCCTAAATTTGAAAGAAAGAATACTAATAAACAAATAGCCTATTCCCTTTAAGAATCAGAAACTATCTAAAATAACTTGGATAATAAATATACGTAAGCACCTAGGTTAGGTGTTATTTAACTCTGTGTGTTATGACCACACCTCAATTGCCAAGGAGTAGAGGTCATCTGCAGATTATATGGAGGATGATCTAGTCACTTCTATCTTGCACTTTTCCTTAATATTCCTACTAGTCTTTAGAATTTTTTAAATATTTTTCTTAAGGAAAAACTATAAATATACAATTTCAGCATATTTAGGGATTACATTAGATACACCACAGTTTGAACTGTAGTGTATGCACATGTGTACCCATGTATTTGCATATAGGTATATGTTTTTGTAAAAAGTATATGTACCAGTATTACAGGATACATGATGAGGAGAAATGAATGAACTATAATGTATAGCATATTAAAGGTAATATAATTTAATATAGAGTTACAGTTTAAGGACACAAGATATAAATTGTTTTTGTGAGGTTGAAATAATGTTTAACTTATGGTTTATTTATTATTATGAAACTAACCTTGGAAAGCAGCTGAGAGAAATTAATTGATCTTTTCCATTGTATCTTTAGCATCCAGCAATTATACCTTTGCATTTTTTAGTTCATTCAAGTATCTTCAGGAGATATGTTACTACACTTGCATGTACCTTAATTCACTTCAACATTTACAAAATAACACTGACAAACAAAACAACAGCAAACGCCCATAAATATTAATGAGTATCTTAACAAACATGACACTCAAGTAGTTGTCTCAGGATTTTTAAGTTACATTTTAATTCCATGTACTCCAAAATCTTCTTGTAAAAGAGACTTGTGTTATTGGAAGCTTCAGACAGTTATACCAGCTACGACTGTGGGGCCTTATACGTTAATATGATTTTGTGTATCCATTTTGCATAATATGCCACTCGGACAAAAATACCAGGACGGTTTGGAATGGCACAGCCACGACCAGGAACAATGACACCAAGAACCATTCTCATTTTATGTTGTTCACAAACAAGTGGGCCACCATAATCTCCCTAGGAAGAAGACATCAATAATAACAACAAAGTATTATTTTAGAAATAAAAATGAACAAATCATTAGCATTTCATATATCAATTTATATCTCAAATATATATATATGTAAAAAAGAGAATAACTTCAACTAAAATATGAAGACATTCAATTGATGTACTAAACCATTGGTTGTCTTTCTATTAGACAACTCAAGACTGAGATAAGTACAAAGGTTCAATAGTGTTCTATCATGTGTAGTAATCATTTAAGAATGATTTGTCTTTTCTAAAATAGTCACTCATATTTTAAAGTGGTTTTTGCTTTTGTTCCATGCAGACTAATTAATACATAACCACTGATAGCTTTTTAAGAAAGTAGATTTTATATTCATTCTGGTTTTCTTCTGGTGTTCTGAGTATGTTCAATATAGAAAAAATGGAAAATATAGACAAATACAGTATCAAAAAAACCTCACCTGTAATCATACAGTTTAAATGATTAAGCCACATTAACTTTTATCTAATTTCTTCCCTTCTCTCAACCCTGCCCCCAAAATGATTTTAACAAGTTAAACAAAAACTTGTAGGCAGTAAAATAATTCTATTTACTGTTTAGAAATTGCTTTTCTGGGCCTAAAGAAGGAATGTTCCTGCACTTACTGTTAGTATTAGTAGTTAACAGTTATATATATATTCGTCTTACTCCTTGTGGAAAGGTTGTATGGTAACCCTGTTGTATGATCATATCTTCATAAGTAATAGATGAAAGATGAATAGATTGATAAAAGGATTTACATGTATATTT
The DNA here is from genome assembly GCF_019923935.1 of Bubalus bubalis. NCBI lineage: Eukaryota > Metazoa > Chordata > Mammalia > Artiodactyla > Bovidae > Bubalus > Bubalus bubalis. Next base: position 38,573,609 of record NC_059164.1, on the reverse strand, counting down.
TTTTAATATAGATGTTATGTTTATACCATTGTTGTATGTCATCATTAAAATGTGCTGCATCACTTTTTTTGTGCCATACAGCCTCCTGGGATTGTAGTGACTGACTTTTGGCATCTTTGTATCTAGAAGAGTGCTTGGGACTATCTTCATTTTCCCCCAACAGTGATGAGATAAACTAAACTACTGCAAAATTTAATTCTGTAATACAAGTAGAAAGAAGAGAGCTATCAACATTCTATGATAGATAAAATCAAGGTGGGGGTGACACAGAAGATAAAATACTAAGGAAAATAGTTTATTCAAAGAGACTTGATGCAGATGTACAGAAGGGACTTGTGGACACAGCAGGGGAAAGAGAGGATGGGACAAACTGAGAGAGCAACGTTGACACACACACACTACCATGCATAAGATAGATAGCTAGTGGGAAGCTGCTGCAGAGCACAGGGAACTTAGCTTGGCGTCTGTGATTACCTAGAGGAGCAGGATGGGGTGGGGTGGGTAGGGATATATGTATACTTATAGCAGACTCATGTTGTTGTACAGTAGAAACCACAACATTGAAAGGCAATTATCCTTTGATTAAAAATAAATGAATAAATAACCCACAAAAAAGTGCAATGAAGTGAAAGTCTTCTGAAGGCCAAAATTCATCATAAACAATGTTCAAATAAAGCCACAGATTGAAAGAACATTTGAAACTCCTATAAATCAATTTGAAAAAGTAAATGACTTAACAGATAAATTTGCAAATGAATGAAAAAGTAATTACAAAGTATGATGAAAATAGGAACAGATGCTTAAATATGTGAGCAATAAAATCTGATCAAACAAAAATGAGATAAATTTTGAACTGGCTTCCCTGGTGGCTCAGACAGTAAGGAATCTGCCTGCAATGCAAGAGTTCTGGGTTTGATCCCTGGAGCAGGAAGATGCCCTGGAGTGGAAATGGCTACCCACTCCAGTACTCTTGCCTGGAGAATTCCATAGACAGAGGGCTACAGTCCATGGGGTCATAAAGAGTTGGATGTAACTGAGTGACTAGCACTTTCATTTCTTCATTTGTACCAAAATATTAAAAATTGACGATACTGAGTCTTAGCAATGGGAAAAGGGGATTTCTTTTTCATATAGTGTTTCTGGAAGAATAATTGATATAAACTTTTGAGGGCAATTTGACAGAATGTATAAATTCTCTAAATTTGCTTTAATGTTGTCATTCCATGTTAAGAATCTATCCTAAAGAACTTATGATTCAGACACATGCAAAAAGATTTCTCTATAGGAATATCAGTTTTGCTGTGTGTTTAGTCTCTTAGTCGTGTCCAACTCTTTGCAACCCCAAGGAGTGTATTCCACCAGGCTCCTCTGTCCATGGGGATTCTCCAGGCAAGAATACTGGAGTGAGTTGCCATGCCCTCCTCCAGGGGATCTTCCCAATGCAGGGATCGAACCCAGGTCTCCTTAAATGCAGGCGGATTCTTTACCATCTGAGCCAAGAGGGATAGCTCTGCTAATAGTAGCAAATGATTAGAAACTAATAACTGAACTGAAGTATTCAATAAAGAGTAGGGGTTAATTTTTTAATTAAAAATAAAAAGAGGATATATGCATACATATAACTGGTTGACACTGCTGTACAGCAGAAATTAACACATTATAAAGCAGCTATATTCCAGTGATTTTTTTTAAAGACTTGATTAAACTCTGCCACATGAATTTATCTGGTTTTTAAATTAATGCACCAGTGTTCACTGATACAAATTGTTCAAGTCAATTACATTTTTAGAGACTTTCATTAAATGTGATACTATTGCTATCCTACAAATGTTTAAGAGATTTCTTTTTCAAGTGTTTAGATTTCAGTGGTCTGGGTGATTAAATTATCATTTCAAATAACAGTGATATAAAAAAATTAAGCATTTTTAAGAAGTGGCTGCATCAATTTGAAGTAAATGGATAAAAAATAGCAAATATGTGATAATATGATAAATTTTTCAGTGCTAAAGTTAGGAATCTAAGAGTATATAGATGATAAACCAGATTACAGGCTATCCAGAAGAGCAATTGTCAAAGTAATAATGGCAGTAGAACTTGAATAAGTGTAAACTTCCTAACTATCTCAAAGACTTGGTTTAGCTCAACATTTTTGTATTTACAGAGCTCTTTGGGGAATAAATAAATAGATAAAAAATATTCCTCATAAATTTTCATTTGTTATAATAGACTTAGTGATGTTAGATTTACTGGAACAAAAAACACCAAATTCCAAAGTGGTTATAAACACATAATCAGTTTCTATTCATATTATTTTCAAGCAATTTAAACTTTTTTTTTAACTTAAAAATATTTTATTTTCTTTTCAAAGATGAAATCTCAAAGCAATATATACATAACATATGGACTTCAATACAAATTTATGCTCCATACATAGGGCATTTTCCTAAAAGTCAAAAGATATTTCACTATTACTGAACTCATTCCATATTTTACTACACATAGTATTCTATAATTCCAGAATTCTCAGGGTTGGAGAACTTGTCTCTTGCATTGAAAATACATCTAAAATAGCAGTTTAACAGCTTGTTTATGTTAAATAGGGATAGGAACACTGCCAAGTAAAAAGAACAGTTGCCTAAGAAATGAAAATGTCCAAACTCTTAAAGTCACAAACTTTGACCTTCTGGTTTTTTAAAATAGAAGCGCGCACGCACACACACACACGCACGCACACAGACACATACACACATACACACACACACTGGCTTAACCAAAAACACATTTAAAGGTTTAAAACCAGGCATGGATCTCTTACTAAAATTAATAGAGTTAGGTTAGAATTTGGGAAGATCAGATAAATTTAGAAAAACATTAGAAAAAATGCAAGCTATGATATCAAACTGCACGTTGGCTACTTCTAATTTGAACAGCTTTCTCTTAGAGTTTTGGCTGTATTAATTTCTTGCTATTTGAGAGATGAATGGCATCTTAGTTTGCTGCTAATGAAATATGGATTGTTCACTGTTTAGCTAAAAGAGGTATACAAGAATAATAAGGGTTATATTTTCCAATTCCTTTCTCTTACAACAGGCAGATGTACAATGATTCTTATTTGAGAAAAATAGAAAAAAATTATAAACAGGAAAAAATATGCTATCTATCACGTGTTACTTATTTTAAAATCCCCCTTTTTTACCTCACATGGTCCTGATACAATATTTTCAGCCCCAGCACATATTTCAGACTCATTCAGAGTCACCTTCCCTTGATGATATTGGCTGCATTTCTCATTCCCCATAATATAGAGATGTGCTACTCGTAGTAGACCATCTGAGTTGATCACTGGAATGGTGCAAAATATGTATGGTTAATGAGCATAGGGTAAAGTGAGAAAATAAACAATTACAAAATATTTTTGTAAAATAAATATGATATTGCCTTATCTTTTAAAAAATAGCTTACATCCAGTGTAGCCCCAGCCATAAACACTGCAAGTGGTTTTTTCAGGAATTGTACACCCATAATTAGGTAAATCAATTGTACTAACAAAATCATCCAAAATAGCAGGCCTGAAAAGAGAAAATATAATGGTAAGTACCTTTGACTGGATTCAGCACAAAATAAACATATTAAAATGTAGTATAAAAGTTTAATATACTTCATTTAGAAAGAATAAATAATTTTGCTTCAAGTAGGTAGTAGAGAAATGAATATTTGAAAATATTTAAGAGTAAATGGTCATTGTTATTTTTAAATCATTATTTTACCTGTTAAAAGTTACCATATAATTGCTCACTAAGCTTTGGTTTTAGAGCAGGCTAACCATATTGTTGGCCCAATTTCATTTATTCACATATGAACAATTTGAAATGCCCCTCTCTTTGCCTCTGTATGCATATACACACATACACACACATATGACATGTGACATATGCTTTATAATATATTTACATGAAAGTGAAAGTGAAGTCACTCAGTCATGTCTGACTCTTTGCAACCCCATGGACTGTAGCCTATCAGGCTCCTCCGTCCATGGGATTTTTCCAGGCAAGAGTGCTGGAGTGGACTGCCGTTGCCTTCTCCAGGGGATCTTCCCAACCCAGGGATCGAACCCAGGTCTCCCACATTGCAGGCAGACCCTTTACCGTCTGAGCCACTAGGGAAGCCCATGAGAGAGAAGGAATAACCACACAGTTGAATAAAAAGATTCAACCATTCAAGTGTATGATAAAAATATGAAACTATCTAAAGGAACTAACCTAGCAAGCTTCAGTAATACCAGATCTGATCCTTCAGGCCCATATACCAGTTGGGTAACATTTAGAACCTGTTTGCGTTTCTCATCTCCTCTCCCATGGACATCATGAATTCCAAGCCAAGCTTCATAATCTTTCAAGTCCTTGTTTCTAAGTAAAAATTAAAATATAAAATATAACTTTAAATTATGCAATATTATTTATATGTATTGTTATATTAGCTTACAAGGGCAGATAAATAACCTAAATTTAAAGTTTAAAGTATAATAAAGAGCAACACATTTTTTATTGGAAGATTCTGAATACTACAAGAACATATAAGCAGAAAGAGCCTTTAAATTGCTGAAATTCTAAACGGCTATTTTTTCAACTTGCTTATTCTTGCTAGAGAGTAGGTCATTTATGAAAAATTCTCAGGTAAAGCATATTACAAGAATTATAATTTATTGCAAGTTTTCCTCTGTATCTCAAAAGTGTATATGTTTGCCTTATTAATAAGGATTGAAGATTTATACTAACAAAATCAGTATAATCTTGATGAAAATCAAGAAGTAAGCTAACAAATGCTATTTCTTTATCTTTTCCTTAGGCTAATTTACTCTGAAAATCATTCTCAGTATTATTCTGAGGCTGGCTGTACATAAGAAGGAAGTGAGGATTGAAAGAAGTTTGTTGCTAATTCAGAAAAAGAATTTCTATCTAGAAATATAGAATTCAAGAAGGAGGTTAGGGTAAAAATTATTAACATAATTCTAGCAAAATTTTCTCCCAAATGAGAGTAGTGCTAATCGTGGAAAGAGGTAGACAGAAGTAGTACTCATAACTATTAATTAAGTCAGTTTCATAAGCTAAATCTAAAATAAAAATAAATTAATTTGTTCACCCTATGCTGGTGAATATCTGTTAAATGACTATACATTCTAGGGGGAATCTAGGGGGAAGCCATACATATTTTTAAATGCTTAAAACAAATATTGGTTTCACTTTACCGAGAAGGGAAACACTGTCTTGCAGTAAGAATCCAACTTTCCTTTATCAATGATCCTCCGCAGATATGTTTATTTCTAAAAGAAAGAGGAAAGAAAAACAAGTAACATCTGTACAGAAAGAGTGCTTGCCAATTAATGCAAAACCTATGGCTCCATTTGTTAAGCATAAACACATTGAGAGGAAACTGTAGATATTAACCCAAATAGAATAAATGAGTATTTTTTTATCAGAAGGATGATACTTGATGATGTAGCATTAGAACTTGTTTTTCATAATGTGATTATAATTTTATATAATCAACTTTATTGATTCATTACCAAACACATGTTCACATGTGTGTAGTCTATCCTTATAAAAGAAAGCATGTGCTATAAACAGGATTATCAGACCTAATTTAAATTCAGTGTTTGATTATGAAAATGACAAATTTGAGTTTTTATTTAAATTCTGAAAACCATCTTGTGGTAACCATATATAATATTTATGCACTATTTGCTTCTTTCATTACCATTATTTAGTTCTGATACATTAACAGGATATAACAGTAAATTTGTTTGTCCAGCTTAATATCAACAATATAACATTTTACTTATCAAATTAAAACAGTTTTTCAAGATATATCATCTAGGAAATTATAATATATTTGTAAAGAATAATAAATACTAGAATATTTATTTGATGATATCCAAAATCTGTAAATGTATTCTTTTTTGGCAAACACATGGGAAAAAGTACAACTACTCAGAATTTACATTTCCAAAGAGTACAGATGTTCAGTGCTTCAGAGAGTAATAGAATAAGATTCCCAGACTAAGACCACATTTATTTACGGCCTATACCACACAGGAGGATAAGAATATATAGAGAGTTTTAGTTTCTATTCCTCTCTATGAGTTTTGGAACAATAGATAAACAGCTGTTGTTACTAAGAACTTAGATTTAAAAGGAAAAGAGTACTTTTTTAAAAAAAGTTTATACTACACTGATCTGGTGAAAAAGTTTCACCTACTTCTCCAAAGATGGAGACTTCAAAAGGAAGTCTCCTATGAGTAAGAATAAATTCAAAAGTATTTGCCTTTTCTTCTGGAGTAATGAGATTTGCAGAGATCCTCTAATTAGCTCAAAGATGTAGATTATTGGAAATTTTTCTACAGTAAAGAAAATACCACCCTCAAATTTTACAGCCTTCATTATGTCTTCACATTGCATGATTAACTTTAATATTCTGGTGAGTTTCATAACTCTATTTTAGTTACTACCCTACAATTATCAGCATAAAGATTTATAAAAATTGATGTTAATTCCTTGAAAGAAAGACACACTAAGGGAACTCTAGGTCATTTTCTACTTGGTGTATAAAGAATATAAACTTCATGCTTATTAAGAATTGACTTATTCATTGAAAGAAACATAACCAGTTTCAAGTTGTCCCTATTCTACTTTAATGTCACTGTGAGTTAATTATAGTAAAAATGAATTTTATTCCTAAATTCTAGGAAGCTAGAGTTAAAGAAACAGGGAAGGTTTAGAAAAAAAGGAGATATTCCAGTTTGTATTTAAAAAATACACATTTTGTAGGCATAAAATATGGAGGAAGAAAGCTCCAACAGCACAAAGGCCAGAGGGAGAAACATGGAGGGTCTTGAAAACAAGGGAAAATGCGGCTAGAATTCAGGTGCACTTTGAGGTATGTTTCATGATGACATTCCAATAGAGATAGATATAGAAAAAAAAATTTTAACGTTCTGATTACCATACAGTATAATATGTGTAGTATATAGAAAGTTCTAAGATCAGGTTTTAAAGCTAGCTCCTATTTTCAGTATTTACTTCTTATAATAAATAATCTTAATTTTGTATAATAATATATTTTGAAAACCTATTTTACATAGAACATGGCATTGATTTTTACACTAAGCAATAGACATGTCTTGTCATATCAAATATTATAATTTCAAGACTGTTAAACTATCAGTATAATTTATACTTTTCTTAATGATAAAATATTCTAGTATTTTAAATTATTGCCATTTTTCATTAGAATGACAATGAAAAAGTCAGAAATTAAAATCAAATATAAATGTTTTGCTATGCTTGTGCATAAACATGTTAGAAAATAATCTCATAATATCCTTAATTGGGAAATTAACATAAATATTACAACTACCGTGGTTATTTCAAGGTATAAGTAGGTTTCCTGTGTAGTTGTCTTTTGCTTAACAACTAAAATGTCACATCAGGGACAATGGCAACACATATGGGACCTTTGTAAACATTTAAAACAGCTCTATCTCTGGAGGCACAAACTGCAAAATCCAGGGATGTTTGGCAAGCAGAATGTGATTAGCCCCTCTTGTGTCCCCCTCATATGGGTGCCTTGTGCAGGGCACAACCTTCATGGCTGCATATGGCCATACTGCTGGGAATATAACTATTTGCAAATAATCCAAATGTGTATGATTTGTGTCTATTAATAATTACCTGTATTTCAAACTAACCATCCATCCTACATTTGTTCGTGTTGGAATTCCATTTACAACTCGCAATTGTTTTGTTTTGGCGCAAGATATTACTGGATCTAAAAAGAGGACCAAACAACATTTTGACAAAACATTTTGAAACAACCTGTGCCTCTCAGCTTTCTTAAGCATTTGACGGTAACTACACAAATGTAACTACTGTAACTGTGTCAGAAGTACATTTTGGAAAAAATCAAAGGTAAATAGAGTTACTACAGTGCCAGATCAGACCCAAAATGTTTGCTCTCCTCATCTAAGTAGGTAGATAGCAAAGAAAAAGTAATCAACTCAAGGTCAGCAGAATTGACATCATAGTGACAGACTTTGCTCTCTATGTACAAGTTCTTCAGGTCTAACAGCAATTGTATTTTCCTTACCAACCTCAACACGACAGAAGGATGCTATTTACAGTGCTTTTTTTCCTAAATATCAATGGAAAGCCCCAGTGGGGGAAAATATATATATATTTGGTTTATTACTTCTGAATTTGTATAGTAAGAATGTAGAACTGTTTTGCAACGTGTTAACCAAAGTGATCTTAATTGAAATGATATCCAAATGACATAATTATGTTTAAATCATTATATCCAAATGATATAACACAGACTCTTTGAAGTAAACTTTTTCCTGACCCTCGTCAGTGTTCTTTGCTTTATCCTATCTACTCTTGTCCATGGTCTAAAATAGATTTCCATTTGCTTCTTCAGACACAGCAGGTGGTCTCTCAAACCAAAACATTTGAGTAACTTCCTTCAGCCCAAGAAATGTGTGATACAAGCAGCTCCTAAATGCAGTTTAGATTTTCCCAAACTGAGGATTAACTAAACCTTTCACACTGTGTCATCTTTTGCCTCATAGAAAATGCAAAGAGCTTTAAAGATAGAGCAGGATAAAGACAGTGCATAACTTTCCAACCTTCTAGTTTCATTCTTTCTAACTTTGCCATCCTGATTTAATTTAAAGGATGGTGAAGGTCCACTGGATATATTCTGCCCCAAGTTAAAAAAGCACTATACATGCTTTTTCAAAGTTTAATATAATATTTTCTGACAGAGCAATGAATTTTGATATTTAGCATGCAGCTGTCTTTGTAATACCTTTATACATTTACACAGGAAAAGTGTTCAAATAAAACAATTCATGATGGAAGTTTATATAATGATATTTTTATGAAGTAAATAATGATCATTATGACACATAGATACTAAGATATAATAAATTCTTTTGAAGGATTACTTACGGTCTAAATTGACTATTGTAGGTGTGGTATCGCCCTCACCTGTAAAAACAAATATATACATAATTCATGTATACATATTTCTGTATGTAAAAATAAAATGTACTATTCAATAGTACATCATTTTGTATTGAAACCCAAGTATCCATGAATTGATAATTTAAGACAATTCTTTACATTTATTCAAAAATATAATGTAATAATACCCTTTTGAATAATTCTGTATCACTTTTATTATACAAAGTTGAAAGTATGGTAGTGGGTGATGTGAGGAAAAACCTGTTTTATGATTTCTGAAGACTCTCGGGCGTGTGGTTTGATGATGTTGGCACTGCTGGAACCGAGGAGCTGCCTCATTCTCCCAACATGCCAAACACTGTACACAATGAACATTCCACTGCTTATTATTGTTTGTTTGGGCCATTCATATAAACTATATAGCTTTACTGTAATTTTGGCCCATTTACATTATTGCTGAAAATTACTTTTATCTTTTATATGATTAAGGATAATTGAATCTTCCTCTATGTTTCAGAAAACTTTTTTTAATAATTTGAGAATATAGAAATCCACCTCACTCATGGAAAAAGAGGAATAACAAAATATAATTATGTTTTGTCAGAATATTTCAAAGATTGGTTTTTCTAGGTAGTAAAGGGAAAAGTATAAAAAAAAAAGAGAACTTGGAAACTGCAAATAAATTATGACTAACACTTCATACTTAATTCTTTTTTATAACCTCTCTACTGAGTGGGGTTTAACTGCTGCAAAGAGATTGGCTTGGAAGATTCTAGAATTTAAAAATACTTAAGTAGTAATGAATGAGGCCCAAGACATTTCCTGGATTTTAATGTGTGACTGTTTAGAATTGATGACATAGAGTTTAATCAGGCATTGTTTAGACCCAGCTGGTTGTTAGTCCTTAGAAGTGCCCTGAGCTCAAATAAACCAGCAACAAAACAAAAATGGCATATGGATTCCTTTGTAATAGATGAAAAGTTGATTTTCATTTATGGGGAATTTTGAGAAAATTAACACATGCTAAAGCTTTTTTGTTTATGTTCATTTTCCAGATCTAGATATTTTAAGTGAATGAGCATAAAGGTGAACTATAAATTTCATCATTTCCCTTTCCTTTTAGTTTATCCCAAGGGAGAGTTTTGTCTTAGAGTCAGCTGAGGTAATTGTTTTAGTTCATAGTATAAATGTGGTCATTAAAACATCAAGGATATTGGTTTTTCCACTTAATTTCTAAAAATTCCAAACTGAAAAGCTGTTTATTTCTTATATTGTTGTGGTGAGAAAAGACTAGACTATTCATTGTATTCTTTTTTTAAATAAATGTTTAATAAGATAACATTTGGGATAGAGCCTAAAGGGCACTTAAAAAAACAAAACAGAGAACTATAGTTCTTAAAACAAAAGAGTTTAATCTCCAAAATTAAAAACTTTTGAGGCACTGTGATTGATTGCATATTCATTGTATTGTTAATTGCGTATCAAGTTTCCTACTTTTAAGCATCAAACTAAAAGTTCTGCAAAGTATTCAGTTTGTTATTGTGCCTCATTAAAAATTTAAATTTTTTAAATGTTTAGATATTATAATTTAGAGGCTTTAATAATTATATATATATATATTTTTTTTTTTTTCTGTAAGCCAATATTTAGAAAAGCTGTAATACCACTTAAAGTCAGATTTCTAAATATTCTGGGTAGTTTGTTAGATTGCAAATTGTTAAAAAGCATTCTAGTTTCTTCAGCTTTCAAAGCCTTTTCCCTTTTCCCTTAAAATACTATTTTCACTTCACTTCTTTTACTTTTCCTTCATATCTCTACCATAGTACTCAAATCTGAATAACTATATATGATACAAATCTTGTTTATATTGACTCAACTTAACTTTGAAGAGGGAAAACTTGTCAATGATAAAAGTTTTTCCTGTGGAACAGTAGAGATATATGTGTCTATGTGTTGATATGTGGCCTCAGAAAAAACATGGGCTCTTAGTAAAAGCATAAAGAAAACTTTCTTTTAATAGATCCTTAAAGTTTCAACTCAAATTCCAAACTTTATGAACAACGCATATTTTCCAGACTGATATTTGTATTCCCATTTCATTATATATTTTAATATTAACATGTATGTATTTAAATGACTGTATTTGTGATTAGGTATGTAGCTGTCTCCTCTCTACATTGAAAATGATTTGAGTACAGGAGACACTGTTTATATTTTCTATACCTAGAATGTTATATAGGGCTTTGCACACAGTAGCAGCTCAATTTAAAATTATTAATAAATGAATACGTACATGCAAACTGAAGTGGAAGAAATTTACCCAAGGCACTTAAAGTGTTAGAACTATAATTTTTACCTAGGAAGTCAGAGTTACAACTCTAAACCACTGCATTCTCTTAACACTTAGATACTGAAATATATATCTAATTAATACCTAGATACTATATAAGTAGATATATATCTATTTAATACTAAGATATAGTGTGTGTACACGTATAGACAAATACAGACATTTCTACAGTTTTACTTTTGCATCTTGATAATCTTAAAATATATAACATATCATTTTGTAAAACTTTTTAAAGGAATACAAAAAAAAGAAGTAGAAACCTTTGCATGTTTTGTAATGCAAATGTACAGTGTGAAAATGATATATACAATCTCTGAAGTTAAATAGATAAGAAATCAAATCTTCTGAAGATAAATATTTTTAGCCTTTCACTAGTGATAAAATATAAAGAAATCCTGGTTATATATATAGTTAGAAAAATGACAGCAAAATATTTGCTGAAATTAATGTTCAGAATGCATTGAAATAAATGTTATCTGCAATAGCATTTAATCAAATACTAGTAATGCCCCCAAGTCTTTCAATACCACATTACTAATTTTTAGTTTAAAAATGTTAGTTGACCATATGTTTAAAAACTTTTTTAATTAGCGCTTCCCTGGTGGCTCAGTGGTAAAGAACCTGTCTGCCAGTGCAGGAGACATAGGTTCAATCCCTGACCTGGGAAGATCCCACGTGCCAAGGAGCAACTAGGCCTGTGTGCCACAACTACTGAGCTTGTGCTCTAGAGCCTGTGTGTACGTTAGTTGCTTAGTCGTGTCTGACTCTTTGTGACCCCATGTGGTGTAACCCGCCAGGGCCCTCCGTCCATGGGATTTCCCAGACAAGAATACTGGAGTGCGTTGCCATTTCCTTCTCCAGGGGATCTTCCTGACCCAGGGATTGAACCAGGGTCTCCTGCATTGCAGGCAGACTCTACCATCTGGGCTAATAGGAAAACCAAAAAAGTGAAAGTTGCTCAGTCCTGTCCAACTCTTTGTGGCCCAGGCCAGAATACTGGAGTGCTTTTTCCCTTTTCCAGCAGATCTTTCCAACCCAGGAATTGAACCAGGGCCTCCTGCATTGCAGGCAGATTCTTTACCAACTGAGCTATCAGCAAAGCCCCAAGAAGACTGGAAAGGGTAGCCCATCGCTTCTCCAGTGGATCTTCCTGACCCAGGAATTGAACTGGGGTCTTCTGCATTGCAGGCAGAGTCTTTACCAACTAAGCTATGAGGGAAGCCCTCCTGAATCGATATATATTGCTAATATTAAGTTTATTGATGGTGGGGCAAGGCAGTCTTTCTAGCCCAGTCAGAACCATGGCCATGTATTGCTTCTGGATTCCAAATAGGAATCTTTTGAGGGAGGAAAAATCTCTTTTAAAAGGTCAGCAAAATGTCTCTTTGTCTAGAGGAGAGATAAAATTGTGTGTATATGTATTGCTATCTGGATTGCATCCTTATTTTGGGATCAACTCTAGCCCTCCTGTATTACTTCCACCTCCAATTGAATTATCATTTTAGGGCATGCAGTATACTTAAAATAATTCACCTGAAAAAGATCACAAAATGTACTTACAACGAGAAATAGGGCAATAATCCCAAGGAATGAGAGGATTCCCTGTGTAACACCAGGGACCGTGGGCATCGTCATCAGGATTCCGACAGTAATTCTTATTCAGCTTAGTAGCATCTGGTTCCCAGAAGATATGCCTGCATAAACAGCAAACTCGGAACATCACAAGAAGCACACATCTTGTCCAAGAGAAACAAAACAAGAAGATACAACCCTAGCACATAATTTTCATTAGAGGCACAACATAAACTACCTGCTGTGAACTTTTCTTTTTTATTTTTTGAGACTTTGTTGTTGTTCTTGCAGTTTGGAAGCATGTTCTTTAACTGAGGAATAAGGCTGAATAATTAGCATAGATAAAATGATAAAAAAATTTATTACATTGTTTCTATTAAATAATTATACTGGGAAGGTAACAATGCACCATGCAAGAAAGAAGCAGATGATAAAGATCTAAGTTATAAAATGTATAAAAATATAAGCTATTGCAAAAATATTTATTTTTTCATGTTTCAGAAACATGTAAACAAGCTTCATTAGCAACACGGCTATGACAACATACAGGAAGATACACTGAAAGCACAGTGTGCTAATAAACATTAAATTTGAGAATTTCACTGGTCATTTAAGATATAGTTTTTGAAAGATAACTGAGTAACATTTCAGGCTATCTCATTTTACATCTTAACTAAATTTAGTACAAAAGAAAAGCAAAAAACTGCTGTATATTATTTTATTAGACCATGCCCACTCATATGTGTTCTGTGCTTAGTCTCTCAGTCATGCTGGGCTCTTTGTGACTCCATAGACTGCAGCCCAGCAGACTCCTCTATCCATGGGGATTCTCCAGGCAAGAATTCTGAAATGGGTTGCCATCCCCTCCTCCAGGGGATCTTCCCAACCTAGGGATTCAACCCAGGTCTCCTGCATTGCAGGTGAATTCTTTACCATTTGAGCCACCAGGGAAGCCTGCCCACTCATAAAACATCAACATTAATTAACCATCATGCTTGAATTTAATCAATGTGTCATTTTTAAAATTTGGGAAGAACTTCAACATAGAAACTTAGACTGTCTTTCCAAACTCAGGTTCACTTTTTGGACCAATAAAACAAGAAAGACATGCATGTAACAGATTCTACTATGTAGACTTGCATACTTACTTAGACCAACCTGATGAGACAGGCTCTAAGATTATGCAACTTTGTATTTGAGGAAATTGAAATCCACAGAGAACAATTAATTTGTCTAGGGTCACATATTTTTTCAGCTGTAGATCAGGTGTTTGAACACGTAGCATTTTCCAGAGTCTTCGTTCAAAATCATCACATCGCATTACCTCTTCACGCAGTCACAGATTTGTTCTTAAACCAAAATGGTACCATGCAACTTACTCATTCATCAATAGCCTACAAGTTCTTTCCAAATGACTTTTAACTATTCCCAAAGGCAAATCAAAACACAGTGAATTTAAAGTTATAATAATTGTAGTTCCTGAATAAATATGTTGTAAATTTCCAGTGATATGTTGATAAATATTTAGCAACTGGCATTTTGAACTGTGTATGGAGGGAGTCTGTAATTGCTGTCCTTGCAGATTTCTGTAGCATAACTTCTTCCACCATAAAACTGTCAAGCATCTAATGCTGGAATCACTGAAGGCAGAGTTGGTTACAGTTATTTCTCACAAGCAGGTAAAGAGCTCACTCTACCCCATCATATTTCTAAAAATGATTTAAAACTACCAGTGTTAAAATGAGCATTAGTTTTGGCCATGCCAATTCTTGCTAAAATTCTTAATGGACCCATATGGGCTTAGGATAAAACCCAAATTCCTTAACAAAGGTTAAAGGGCCTGTATGGCTTTGCCACTAGAGAATTTCTTCTCTATGCCCACTGACCAAATGTAACTGCTTAAACCTTAGGGTTAATAAAAGTATTTCCGATTTTCAAACAGTTCAATTTAAGAGCTTTTGGACAAGTTGTTTCTTCTGCCTGAAGTTTTTTCTGCCTGTGTTTTTCCTCCTACACTTCTTTGACCAACTCCTACCAATTATGTGTATCCTGCTAATGTCCCTTCTGCTAGGAAAGCTTCCTAACCATCTAAGTCTGGCTGGCTTCTTTGCAGTCCCATAACATAAAATGTAGTGTTTTCATGGAAAATTCTTAAAGAGATGGGAATACCAAACAACCTTACCCACCTCCTGAGAAACCTGTATGTAGGTAAAGAAGCAACAGTTAGAACCGGACATGGAACAATGGACTAGTTCCAAATTGTAAAAGGAGTACATGAAGGTTGTCACCCTGCTTATTTAACTTATATGCAGAATACATCATGTGAAATGCTGGGCTGAATGGAGCACAAGCTGGAATCAAGATTGCTGGGAGAAATAGCAGTAACCTCAGATATGCAGATGACACCACCATTATGGCAGAAAGTAAAGAGGAACTAAAGAGCCTCTTGATGAAAGTGAAAGAGGAGAGTGAAAAAGCTGGCTTAAAACTCAACATGCAAAAAACTAAGTTCATGGCAACCAGTCTCATCACTTCATGGCAAATAGAAGGGGAAACAATGGAAACAGTGACAGACTTCATTTTCTTGGGCTCCGAAATCACCGCTGATGGTGACTGCAGCCATGAAATTAAAAGATGCTTGCTCCTTGGAAGAAAAGCCACAACAAACCTAGACAGCATATTAAAAAGCAGAGACATCAGTTTGCCAACAAAGGTCCATCTAGTCAAAGCTATGGTTTTTCCAGTAAGAGTTGGATGATAAAGAAAGCTGAACACTGAAGAATTGATGCTTTTGAACTATGGTGTTGGATAAGACTCTTGAGAGACCCTTGGACTGCAAGGAGATCCAACCAGTCCATCCTAAAGGAAATCAGTCCTGAATATTCATTGGAACAACTGATGCTGAAGCTGAAACTCCAATACTTTAGCTACCTGCTATGAAGAACTGACTCATTGGTAAAGACCCTGATGCTGGGAAAGACTGAAGGCAGGAGGAGAAGGGGACAACAGAGGATGAGATGGTTGGATGGCATCACTGACTTGATGGACATGAGTTTGAGCATGCTTCGGGAGTTGGTGATAGACAGGGCAGCCTAGCATGCTGCAGTCCATGGGTCGCAAAGAGTCGGACACGACTGAGTGAATAACAACAATGGATTTTTTAAAATATGGCATTGGCATTGCTGTTTCAGCCATTCCATACTACAGAGTAAGATCCATGATGGCAGAATTCTACTTAATTTTGGAGTCCTAGAACTGCAATTTCCTATAGAGTAACTACTAGCCAAATGTGGCGACAAAGTAGTACATGACCTCTCCAAATTGAAAGTGATGTAATTATAAATACACACCAAATTTTGAAGCTTTAATATAAAATGTAAAATATCTCATTAGTAATTTTATATTGAATACATATTGAAAGGAAAAGCTTTAGAAATGCTGAATAATATAAACCTATTATTTAAAATCAGATTAATTACATCTTTTGCAGCCAAAGATGGAGAAGGTCTCTATATAGTCAGTAAAAACAAGACTGGGAGCTGACTGTGGCTCAGATCCTGAGCTCTTATTGCAAAATTCAGACTTGAAGAAAGGGAAAATCACTAGGCCATTCGGATATGACAAGCCAAATTCCTTATGATTGATTATACAGTGGAAGTGAAAAATAAAATGATTAGATTTATGGATGGAGGTTTGTAACAGGAGGTGGTGACCAAATCCATCCCCAAGAAAAAGATGCAACAAAACAAAATGGTTGCCTGAGGAGACCTTAAAATAGCTGAGAAAAGAAGAGAAATGGAAGGCAAAGGAGAAAAGGAAAGATATACCCATCTGAATGCAAAGTTCCAAAGAATATCAAGAAGAGACAAGAAACCCTTCTTAAGTGAACAATGCAAATAAATAGAGAAAAAAAAACAATAGAATGGGAAAGACTAGAAATGTCTTTGAGAAAATTAAAGATACCAAGGGAATATTTCATGCAAAATGGATACAATAAAGGACAAAAATGGTATGGACCTAATAGAAGCAGAAGATATTAAGAAGAGGTGGCAAGAATACACAGAAGAACTATACAAAAAAGGTCTTAGTCACCTGGATAACCACAATGGTATGATCACTCACCTAGAACCAGAATGTGAAGTCAAGCGGATCACAGGGAGCATAACTACAAACAAAGCTAATGGAGGTGATGGAATTCTAGCTGAGCTATTTCAAATCCTAAAAGATGATGCTGTGAAAGTGCTTCACGCAATGTGCCAGCAAATTTGGAAAACTCAGCAGTGGCCACAAGACTGGAAAAGTCAGTTTTCATTCCAATCCTTAAGAAGGTCAATGCCAAAGAATGTTGAAACTACCCCACAACTGCTCCCATTTCACATGATAGTAAGATAATGGTCAAAATCCTTCAAACTAGGCTGCAGTAATATGTGAATTGAGAACTTCCAGATGTAGGAGCTGGGTTTAGAAAAGAGAGGAACCAGAAATCAAATTGCCAACATCTGTTGTGTCACAGAAAAAGCAAGGGAATCCCAGAAAAACATCTACTTGTGCTTCATTGACTGCACTAAAACCTTTGACTGTGTGGATCACAACAAACTGTGGAAAATTATTAAAGACACGGGAATACCAGACCACCTTACTTGCCTCCAGAAAAAACTTGTATGCAGGTCAAAAAGCAACAGTTAGAACCAGACATGGAACAACAGACTGGTTCAAAATGGGAAAGGAGGACATCAAGGCAGTATATTGTCACCCTGCGTATTTAACTCACACCCAGAGTACCTCATGCAGAATGCCAGGCTGGGTGAAGCACAAGCTGGGATCAAGATTGCCGGAAGAAATATCAATAACCTCAGGTATACAGATGACTCCACCCTAATGGCAGAAAACGAACAGGAACTAAACAGCCTCTTATTGAAGGTGAAAGAGGAGAGTGAAATCACTGGCTTAAAACTCAACATACAAAAAACTAAGATCATGGCATCTGGTCTCATCAGTTCAAGACAAATAGATGGGGAAACAATGGAAACAGTGACAGGCTACTATAAAACTTAAAAGTACAAGTGCGGCTTACATATTTGAATTGCATATTTATGTTAGAGAACACTGCTTTAGAACTATCACTGTTCGTGACAGTAAATCAATCAAAACTGTATAATCCACTAGTGAGTAAATTTTGAAACAGAATAAGAACTTTAAAATGGAACTGGGAACAAAATGACTCAACTTCTCTAGGTCCTTAAATTCTTATACACACATATAGAACTATCTTCAGTATATAATTATGATGGTCAAATGTGATAACAACTCATATAAAGCAACCATGTTGTAGATACTTTGTTAAATGACACTACCTTTTTTTTCTCTTAATCCTTTTGCATATATTCTGGGATATTTAATAAAAATCTCTTCTATGTGATAAATATGTCTCATAATTCTTTTATTATTTCAAACACACTAGCGATTTGCTGGGGAAAGATAGTGGAAGGCAACTGCTTTTTTGTAAATATATTCAATGTCAAAATCTCATTGAAATATATGGGTTTTCAATTCCATATCTATTCCATTAATTATAGAAAAATTGTGTGTCAAAATAAACGTATACAAGGAAACATATCTCAATAGGTTTTTAGTAAAGTGGAATTTTAAGGTATCTAAGTACATGAAGATGATAACATCAATTTTATAAACTACTATTAATAAATAATTATGAGAATATAAACATGTAAGGTACCATATGAAACACTAGATTTGACATTTAATTATTCATGTCTTATCAAGTTGTATAATTGTTTTCTCAATATGAACATATCCTGCTTACAGGTGAAGCCAAAACATATGTCTACTTTTTGTTAATGTCTCCAAGGCACCTTTTATAGACCAGAACACACAGTAAATGCTCAATAAATATTTGCTAGTTTGAATTGTTTGCCACATAGGGAGAAAATATTGTATTTAGTTACACTGAATAATCAATCTAATGTTTCTATTAGGTTACTAAGATACGTAAATGAATAGAAAGAAATACCAATGCATCTCCATACATCTATCTGCTGCTATCACTACATACTATATATTTAAAGAAATAAATTTACATACCGGTGTAAGTCTTCCATGTTCTTATCCCACATAGAACATGTTAGTCCAGATCGTGTTTTGGATAAACTGCCCATATAATTTTTGCCATTCCCACGATAACAATCTAAACATAAAGTATATGAAAACTAATGAATCCTAGGGAGTATTCTTAAAGACATTTTTACAAACATATGAATTCATGAAAATCAACATAAAAATGAAAGCAACACACTGAAATATGTGCAAAGCAAAGGGACTTAACTATCTCTAATAAAACATTTTTTAAGCCAGATTTCTTCTTCATTAAAATGAAAGTTTGTACATCAAATTACAAACTTAAAAAAAAATCCAAAGAAAAATTAAATAAGTGCCTCTTAGGGACATCAAAGAAAGAAAAACTTTGTGCTGTTTATTCGCTCAGTCGTGACCAACTTTTTGCAACCCCACAAACTACAGCACACCGGGGTTCCCTGTCTTTCACTATCTCCCGGAGTTTGCTCAAACTCATGTCCATTGAGTCAGTGATGCCATCCAACCATCTCATCCTCTGTTGCCCCCTTCTCCTCCTGCTCTCAATCTTTCCAGCATCAGGGTCTTTTCCAATGAGTAGGTTCTTTGCATCATGTGGCCAAAGTGTTGGGAGTTTCAGCTTCTGTATCAGTCCATCCAATGAATATTCAGGGTTGATTTCCTTTAGGATTGTCTGGTTTGATCTCCTTGCAGTCCAAGGGACTCTCAAGAGTCTTATCCAACACCACAGTTCAAAAGCATCAATTCTTGGCCACTTAGCCTTCTTTCTCACATCCGTACATGACTGCTGGAATAACCATAGCTTTGACTAGAGGGACCTTTGTCAGCAAAGTGATGTCTCTTCTTCTTAATATGCTGTCTAGGTTTGTCATAGATTTTCTTCCAAGGAGCAAGCAAGCATTTTTTAATTTCATGGTTGCAGTCACCATCTGCAGTGATTTTGGAGCCCAAGAAAATAAAATCTGTCACTGTTTCCACTTTCTTCGCATCTATTTGCCATGAAGTGATGGCACCAGATGCTATGATCTTAGTTTTTCGCATGTGAGTTTTAAGCCAGCTTTTTCACTCTCCTCTTTCACCCACATCAAGAGGCTCTTTAGTTCCTCTTCCCTTTCTACCATTAGAGTGGTATGATCTGTATATCTGAGGTTGTTGACATTTCTCCTGACAATCTTGATTCCAACTTGTAAGTCATCCAGCCCAGCATTCCACATGTTGTAGTCTACACATAAGTCAAATAAGCAGGGTGACAACATATAGCCTTGATGTACTCCTTTCCCAATTTCGAACTGGTCCATTGTTCTATCTCCAGTTCTAACTGTTGCTTCTTGACCTGCTTACAGGTTTCTCTGGAGGCAGGAAAGGTGGTTTGGTATTCCCATCTCTTTAAGGATTTTCCATGTTTGTTGTGATCCACATGGTCAAAGGCTCTAGTATAGTCAATGAAGCAGATTTTTTTTTTTTAATTCCATTATTTTCTCTGTGATCCAACAGGTATTTGCAATCTGATCTCTAGTTCCTCTGACTTTTCTACACCCAGCTCCTACATCTGGAATTTCTTGGTTCATGTACTGTTGAAGTCTAGCTTGAAGGACTTTGAGCATTACCTTTCTAGCATGTGAAATGAGCGCAATTGTATAGTAGTTTGAACATTCTTTTGCATTGCCTTTCTTTAATATCTGTTTTCCAATGGAGAAATTTTACTCCACAGAAGAGTCACAAGAGATATAATGACTACTCATGTACCAGTCACATTTGTTGACTTATGATTTTTGTCTTACATGAGGTTGACATTCTGGGTCATTCAAGCCAGCTGTCTCGCAAATGCTCTTTAATTTAGTCTTGTCTGATTATCCTTATGAATGAAATCAAGTTAAATACAGAAATATTATATAAGGTGATATTTTGTTGCATTTATAGCATTATTTCATGTGACACATGATGTCAGTTTTTTCAATTATTGGTGATGAGTTTGATAACTTGGTTAAGTGATAAAAAGGAAAAAGTTCTCTTCATATATAACAAAAACAAGCAAATTTTGAGACCTTTGAGACTGACAACATCCTATTCCCAAACAAATTTTTAAAAAATGGCTTAGGAATACTTTGACTAATATTGCATGAATCAGTTATTACTATGTTGGTTTTAAAATATTATCTTTCTTTCTTGTATTTTTTTATTTCTTGGTATTCTTCTCTAACACAGAGTTTTACCTTTTCCCCCAACTCCCTTCATTTAAATATCACTAAATACTTCTAGTAGTAGTACTAGCAATGGCATTGGCAGAACTACTAGTAGAAGTAGTAATGTAAAGATGGACTCATGGATTCTCTTTTTATTCAACATGATATATCATCTATTCCTGTTGTTCATTTTAATGCTCAAGTTGTTACAAATTTAGCCAATGGAAGCCACGTTAAAATGATTCCTGTGCCTTTTATCATGTCCCATGTGATTTTTTCACTTTTTTTCAAATGAGCAATTTGCATTCTGTTAAACATTGATAGGAGTGACATATTCTTAATTTTTAAATTAAGAAAAAGAAGTTAAGTTCTTTCTAATATATATGTAGCAATTTCTACATTTGAAAAAAGCACTGTGCTACTGCTAAGTCGCTTCAGTCATCTCCGACTCTGTGCAACCCCAGAGACGGCAGCCCACCAGGCTCCCCCGTCCCTGGGATTCTCCAGGCAAGAACACTGGAGTGGGTTGCCATTTCCTTCTCCAATGCAGGAAAGTGAAAAGTGAAAGTGAAGTCGCTCAGTCGTGTCCGACTCTTAGTGACCCCACGGACTGCTGCGTACCAGGCTCCTCCGTCCATGGGATTTTCATATTCTTAAATAATCTTGCGTATTTTAAAAGTAACTAAAAATTCTGATTTTTATGTGGATAAATATAAAAGACTATAAAATGTTACCTAGAAATGCACATCAACATTAAGATTATTTTCTTTTAAATTTGGTAAGCCAAAGAATATTATCATTGGTTTTAAATATGTTATGTGATTAGAATAAATAATAGGTATTCTGTGCTTAGTGGTTCAGTCATGTCCGACTTTTTGTGACCCCATGGACTGTAGCCCACTAGGAGCCTCTGTCTATGTGGTTTCTCCAGGCAAGAATACTGGAGTGGGTTGTCATGACCTCCTCCAGGGGACCTTCCCAACACAGGGATCCAACCCAGGTATCCCACATTGCAGGCAGATTATTTACCATCTGAGCCACCAGGGAAGCCCAAGAATACTGAAGTGGGTACCCATCTTTTCTCCAGGGAATCTTCCTGACCCAGGAATCGAACCAGAGTCTCCTGCATGGCAGGCAGACTGTTGACTAGCTGAGCTATCAGGGAAGCCCCAAGATAATAGGTAGAAAGCTTAATAAAAATTTTAAATAAATTGTCCAGGAATTAATTTAGTATAGTATATATTTATATTTACTAAAGTAAATATAATTTAGTAAACTATATTAATTTAGTAAACTATATAAATTAATTTACTAAAGTATATATAAAATATACAGTAAGTATATTCAATAGCTGTGTTTTGGTATTCATGATTTAAACTTAAATATACAAATTCAAATGATATGGGATTTGATACAAATAATATAGCAATCATTACAATACACAATAAAATTGTTTTCAGAAAGCATAATTTTATAAAATCCAATTCTTGTACATATGCAGAACGTATCAGTTAAAATTTCCTCTGACAATGCTATTTTTTCCTTTATTATGAAATCTTAAGCCTTTGGCTGTTAAATAGTAAATTATTTAAATAAGTTCTCACTGAAGAAAACAATTGTGCAATGCAGTATATGGTACTGCTCTTTAATACATTTTTCATTTTACACCTATGTTTTCTGTATTAGAGAAAGAGGATGAGCTATAAGCTAGGTTTTTTTTTTTAAGTAAACTTTATATTCTAGAATAGCTTTTAATTTACAAAAAAACATATAAGTTTGTATAAAGTTCTAATACACCACATAGTTTCCCCTACTATCTTATATTGGTACGATGGATTTAACACCACTATTCAACATTATTACTAACTGAAGACTATTTTGTTCCAATTTATTCATAGTTTTTACCTAGAGTACTTTTTGTGTTCTAGGATGATGCCACATTACATTTAACTGTCATGTTTTTTAGGCTCTTCTAGATTTAACAGTTTTTCAGATTTTCTTTTTTGATGATCCTAACAGTTTTAATGAGAACCGTCATGTTATAAAATGTCCATCAGTTGGGTTTATGTGATATTTTCTTCATGATTAGATCTAGGTTATAAGTTTTTGAGAGGGAGACGTGAATTTTTGAGCACTTGCTAGCTTTCTGGCAAAAGATACTCCAGCCTTACTTTGTGTTTTTCTTGCCCTAGGCATGGATTCTTCAATTTCACCAGAGAGCCATTGTTAGTGATGAAAAGTAAGAAGACAAGAAACAGGTGTGCTCATTGCTATTTGCTACCATTTTTTCTAGTCCCTTTCATTTTATAGGGCCAAGCTCTGTGTGTGTGTATGTGTGTGTGTGTATGTAACTGATCACTTCTAACTCCAGTCTAGTACAAGAATTTTTCCTCTTCTCTATTTTAATGGTGTATTTCCTTTCTCCCATAGTAAGAACACTGATTGTAGGTACATGAATGTATTTCTTCATTTTCTCAATCCTCCAATGCACACAAGATAATGTCAAATCTGCTACATCCTAACAACAAATTTATACTTTAAAGTTCAAAACACATTTACAGTTATCTACTTTTAAATGTATTTCAGTGAGGCTATATATTAAAAAAATTGTGTTTAAAAATCATTTTGAAATTTATTTTCCAAATTCTGTAGTAATGGTATCTCTTTGATACACAGATAGGTATATTTCTGTGCTTTTCCCTCCATCTTTCTTGAGATTACTTTTTGAACATTTAAAACACTATTAAAACATTAGTTTTGGTATATGAGAGTATGTATTCAGACTGTTCTCATTTTCCCTCTTGCTTCTGTGTCATATTTCTACTCACTGCTAGCCACCATTAGAGTAACCAATTTCATTAGTTTCTGTTTATGGTGCTTATGTTTCTTTGTTTTACTTTTCTGGCAAGGATACATACCAAACATACATACATATATATATATGTAATATGACTATATATATTATACGTATATGTCCTATGTATGTATTATTATATCCCATTTTTTATTACTAGGAGTAAATACCTTTTATTAATAGAATACCAAATACATATTTTAGTGCCTTTTTTCATTAATAATATACTTGAAAATCACTTCATATTAATTAAAAAAACCCTTATCATTCTTTTGCAAATCCACAGTGTTCCATTGTGTGAGTTTGCCAGAGTAGATTTGTGTTGTTTTGCTACCATACAAAATGCTGAAATTAAAAACTCGTGCATATGAGTTTCCATATTATTGGAGCTATATATTCAGATAGTGTATTGTTAGGTGAAAAGATGGATGCATATGTAATTTAATTATTGTAATATTCCATTCCATATGAATTTTACCATTTTCCATTCCCAATAACAAAGTGTGAGAGTTCATATTCCCATACAGTTTTGCCAAAAGATAGTGTTGACAAGATTTTGAATCTTTGTGAATTTATATGTGAAAAACAGAAGTCCCATATTATGAAAAATCCCTACTTATATTTTAATTTTTTCTTGTTACATGTGACTTTACACATAATTTTCATGTTCTCTAAAGAAATCTTCATGTTCATATGTTTTGTCCATTATTTAATTTTTTGGTCCTATATTTTTCACTTTCATAGCTTTTATATATTAGAAATATTTCTCTTTATCTGTGATATACATTTTAAAACTTGTTTCCAAATTTGTCATTTGTCTTTTGAATTTAAAAATATAGGTTTGATTATGTTTTTGTCATGACACTTTTGGTAGCTTATTTTTTTTCTTTTATTGCCTTTAGAATTTGAGTGTTAATTAGAAACCGCATTGCTACATCTAAGAAATAAAGTATTTTTCCAAGTTTACTCCTAGTATCTATATGGTTTCCATTTTTATGCTCATATCTATTATCCATTTGAAGTTTATTTTCAGCTATGGTGCAAAGCATGGATTAATTTTATTATTTTTCCAAATAGAACTGTATTGATCCACTATTATTTTTTAATTTTTACCCAGTGACATATAGTGCCACATTTTAAATATAATCTCAGTAAGGAGTCTATTTTTAGATCCTGTGTTCTGTTCTAATTGTCAATTTATTCTTGTGGTAGAACTACATTTTTAAAATTATAAACTCTTTAATAATATTTTAGTATCTGATAAAGTTTTTTACCTCTAATCACTTCTTTTTCACATTTTCCTTACTACAGTTACATGTTTATTCTTCTAGGAAAGATTTAGAATGCATTTGTTTGATATCAAAAAATATGGTAATCTATTTATTAATATCACACTAAATTTACAAATTAGCTTAGGTGAAACTGATGTATTTGTGATATTGAGATCTTATATGAAGAGCAAGTGATTTTTTCTACATGTTAAAGTACAATTTGGGACTTTCAGTAGTAATCTGAAATTTAATTACATAGATTTGCACATCTTTCCTAAGTTTACTCCTAAGTTTTCATCAGTTTTGTTTCCTATTACAGATGTAGTTTTCTCCTTAATTATATCTTCAAACACATATGTGAATGCTATTAATATTTGTATATTAATTATATATCATGCTACCTTAGTGGGTTTTTTTACTATTTGAATTTAGATTTCCAAGAATATTACTATTATATAATTTGCACAAAGATCTTTTGCCTTTTTACTCAATCAATAAATAAGCCTTCTTATCTCATTGTATAAAATGTCAACATTGCAGTGTCAAAGAAAATATAATGTTAAAATATTTATATTAAATAGTAAGGGAGATAGTGGCCTTCCCTGGAGTCTCAGTAGTAAAGAATCTACATGCCAATGCAGGAAATACGGGTTCCATCCCTGGTTTGAGAAGATATCCTGGAGAGAGAAATAGCAACTAACTCCAGTATTCTTGCCTGGGAAATCCAATGAACAGAGAAGCCTGGCAAGCTATAGTCCATGGGGTTGCAAAGAGCTGGACATGACTGAGGATGCTATATATATATATATATATATATATATATGCACACATATATATATACACACACACACACATACACATATATAGATACAGATATATGGGTGTGTAAGTTTGTATGTATACCGAATATTTTTGAGTATTTTTATGAAGAATGCATGAATTTTTGTCACAGTAATTTCAGAATCTGTTGAGATTTGTTATATGGTTGCTTTTCTTACAACTAAGGTGAATTATATTAATGGGTTTCTAAAACTGAACCATTTTTGTACTCAGACTATATTCAACCATTATGTATTATTTTCTTAATTTCTTTATTAAACTATTCATTCAAATTTCATTTAAGATTTTACATTAATATTTACAAATGATATGAATGTATAGTTTTCTTCTCTGATACCTTTATCATATTTAGGATTCAATATTATAATTTCATCCAGAAATAATTTGAAATTTTTATTACATTTGTTAAACTATAGGATAAGTTATATAGCATTGTGATCACTTGATCTGTGAATTCATCAAGGCATGATGTGGTTTGTGGTGGAACAATTTATTATAAATTTCCATGTTTCTTCTATAGGAATGAGTCTAAATTTTCTTTCTCTATCAGGGTCAATTCAACTAACTTGAATTTTCCTACTGTATTATCCATTTTATTTTCATTTTCAGTTTTCATATGAGGTTGTATAAAATAATCTCATGTTTTCTAATTTTCCAGTTCATTGGTTATCTTTACCTTCATAATTATTATTTTATATATTTACCATCTCTCTTGAGTCAGTTGGCTAATGGTTGTCCATTTTGTTAATTTTTTCAAAGAATCATCATTTAGCTTTATTCATTAGTTCTACTATTTTTTCTTTACTTTTATAATGTCTGCTTTTGTCCTAGTTGTTTCCCTTCTTCTGTTGCTTTTGGTTTACTTTTTTTACACTTCTTGGAGTGGGAAATTTCATTCCCCTCTCTTTATCATATATTATTGATATAAATATTTAAAATGTGAATTGTTTGTTTTCTACCTTAAATGTACCTTATATAATCTAATACAGTGTTTCATCAGTGTTTTTAAATAAATTCTACAATTTCAATTTTTTTAACAGTTATTTAATATCCAAATGGAAAAGCTTTTATATATATGCTAATTCAGATGCTGCAAGATTTGAGCAAAAGTTTTTAACTCATCAACCTATATGTAAAATTTATGTTTCCTGTTATATACAGAGGGATAAGAGCACTATCCTTTCATGTGTGTGTGTGGGGGAGGGATGGATAGGTATGTGTATATGTGTGTCTCTCCATGCATACATATCATATATGTAACAATGCCTACTATTAGCTTGGCAGTATTATACAATGATATAACTGTCTGATAAAATTTCACAACTCTGTTGGCTAACTGTCTCAAAACCAATTGCCCCACAGGACCCTGTAGATTGTTGCATATCAGGTATATTGTTAAATAAAAAGATTATAATATATTGTTAAAATATTAATGAAAAGCAGAAAGCATGGGGTAATGGAAAGGTCATTTTAAGGAGAATTCAGGTAAATCCTAGTTGTGTTAGTTTGAGAATTTAGGCAAGTTACTTGAATTCCACAAAACTAATTTCTTCATCTATTAATGTGTAGGTTTATTATATAAGCAATAACATCAACTTTGCTTTCAAAACCAAAAATCTATATTCTATTACCTGATCCTTTGATAAGTGATATATCTGTACATAAAAGCATCTTAATACACACCAGAAGCTTACAAAACAATTATTCTCATTTGCCTCTGTCACTCAGAAATTAGCAGTAATTGTTTAAATGAATAAAGCAGGGACAAAATAGATCCAGCTGGTACCAAACCTTCTTTAATCATTGTTTTCAACTTCATTTCCAACTGACCTTTAAAGTCTGCCCAGGAAGAGTGAAATTGATTGAAAAGGGACTCATCCCCTTCTTCCCTCTACAACTGTTTTCGGAGTTGTTCACGAAAAATGGCACTGAGGGAAAGTCAGGGGATGGAAGAAGTATGTATGGGGCAATAAATCCGTGAAACAAAGCTTTAAATTTGGTTTGGACTTTTTAGAATGATTTAGAACTGACCATGTCCATGACCATCAAAAGTAAATTTATGTGAAAGAATATGATTATTAAAAATCATAACTCCCAATTCATTCTATAGCAATAAATGCCCAGAGGCCAACATTATTATTATTGTTTGACAAATGATTTTTTAAACCTGTTTCAATATGACTTTCCTTAACCACTGCTCCCTGAAACAATTCTTTGCAATGGTTGTCTGTGTTTCCAAGTACAATGGTGATTTATCTCAAAGCCCACTTTTGCTTATCATCTCTACTGCTAACACTCCTGTCCACATCACTCTCCTTTCTTGCCTAGATTACTGAAACAATCATTCAACTGATCCCCTTGTTTTGGCCCTTGTCAGGAGCTCTGGCTATTTTTCATAATGCAGCCAGAGTCATCCAGTTAGAATTGAAATCAAACAGATCATTTAATTTCCCTTCTCAGAATCCTACAGCAGTCTCTTCTCTTTCAGAATAGAAATGTAAATCCTTCCAGTTTTTACAAGACTTATGAAGTTTTAGCTCAGCTGCTCTCTAACCTCATCTTCTGCTACTCTCTACCTTGCTCATTCTGTACCAGCCACGATGATGTGCTGTTTCTTTCTTTTAACTTTTCAAGCACTTTCCCATCTCATCTCATTTTCATCTGCAATTTCCTCTCCCCAGAATGCTCTTTACAATTATGCACATGGTACATGCTGCTCTCCCACTCTTTCAGGTCCTCCTTAAATGTTACCTTAATATGTAAGATATTCTCAGACCATTAAAACGTAAAATAGCAACACCCTCCTCTCTAACTCTGGGACATTTATCTCTCTAGCATTTACACAAATTAGCTTACTATCCCCACCTCCATTTTAATTTTGCTTGTTTTTTATTTGCTGGACATTAGTTCCATGGAGCCAGAGAATTTTGTTTACTGGTATATCCACAGTGCCTAAAATTGTCCCTGGCACTAGTATACGGTCACATAAATAAATGGATATTGAGCAAATTAATATAAAAAAGAAATCCAACTTTGGACTTTGTGATTTTGTTTGCTAACGTGCAATAAGAAATAGCTCATCTCCTATAAAATGTATACTCCCTTTAGGCATTTCCACTGCGTTTAATCATGCCCACACTGCAAAATGTCAGCTATTACCTTGTCCACTTGACACGTCACATTTTGGAATTTGGGAGCAGTAGCCAACTCGGATGTTTGGATCAGTGGTAAAACACCACGGTGACTCAGCCCCATCTGGATTTCGGCAATAATTTTCTCTTAGGTCCCTATTGAGAATAAGCATGTTAATGTAAATTGCCAGGGTTTCTTACATTGGTGAAGTCAGTGTTATTACATTTCTAGAATCCCAGAATATATGCATTCTATAAATACAACTCTACATTTTAGATTTGGGATAGTTTTAACAATTTAGACTTCAATATACACAGCCGACACTGCCCACATTACTGAAATAAATGCTGTCAGATGTCAGAATTCTTTTACTTCCACAGACCTGGAGTTTCACACAAACACTACTGCTTCATGAAAAAGAGAAATAATACCACTTCATTATTCTCACTCATTTTTAAGACTTGGACTCTCAACTGTTACAATTTTTAAAGTCTGGTCTGTTACTCATTGTATTATCATGGATCATAGATAATGTAGAAACAACATTCTCTTTGCAGAAGAAAGACTATTATAATTAACAGTCTTTAATTACTCTTGTTAAAAATGAAGTTCTACCTATTCAAACATTTGCCACGAAAAAAATATTTTAAATTCTGTATTTCTTTGATTTATTTAATTCACCACATAGATTTCTTTTAATTACAAAGTAGTTCTTTCTTGATTTAGAGATATTACCTGAAATTTTATATTTCTGTAAAATTAAGGCCTAATTACAATATAGAAAACCTACCTATAGAAAAAGTTGTCAACATAGCACACGTACTTCCTTTATTTTATCAATGATATAGTTAGACATTTGGAGCTTGTGATAAGGAAAAAGTCTAAATTAATATTATCTGTAGGTAAAAGGATTTTACCTTTAATACAAAGTTCACATTAAATAAAATGGGGAGTTCATGATTTGTTCCCCTGATAGTGCTCTCTAATTTGAAGAAAGTGTGTACTTCCTTTCCATAGATCTCTCTAATAATTTAACAAAATTAATATTCATTCTATAGGAAGGTATGCTATTTCACTTAGGCCCAATTAAAAATACGACACATTTAATACTAATCAGTTGGCCATTAGAAACTGAAAACCATTTTTTAAAAAAGCCTGAGTTTGGTTATAAAATCAACAAGTAATAGTTTATCAAGCCAAAATAGGTCCTGACATAAACTATGTTATTTAAGGTTGTAAGAACAGTGAGTGCCAATAGATTTGACCATTCTATAGCAAATGTTCTTATTTATAACCCACATTTAAACCTTTACTCTTCTTATAAAATCATAAAATTATTAACTGGAGAAATGAAGAAAATCTTTTCTTCTAACTAGTTTATACTCAAATTTTAAAAGATTATGTCAGTACAATATATGTGCACTGAATTTTATATAAAGTGTATAGAAATTTGCAATTTTAAATGAATAATTGCTTAGTTAACTTTGAGTTGTAATTTAAGGCAAGATAATTAAACATATATCTAAGGCTATCAAAAAACTTAAAGTTCCCCTTTTATAATCTATATCTAGAAGCACCTCATTAATCTAGATTAAACCAAAAAGTCATGGTTTGCTCAAATATTTTTTCTAAGTTTATTCACCTCACTTGAAGAATCAGTTACAACTATTGAAACAAACTAATGATTGTATGATTCATGTACATCATCACAGGCCGTATTTTTTAGTTATAGTGCTTTAAAAATCGTCATTTGTAAGGAATCTGAGTACTGGGGCAAACAGTGTTTGGTACAACCAGAGACACCTGACTAGAACTCCATTCTCTGCTAGCCCACGAACAGTAAATGCATCAGTACTCTGAGCAAAATGATGCATCAGATTTTATGTGTTTAATAACACAACTCACTTTTTGTTTTTTCATATTTATGTTTATCTTGACCAAATAACCTATTAAGAAAGAATAGCTTGGTGGTTGTGGTGGTTTTGTCACTAAGTCGTGTTTGACTCTTGCAACTCCATGGACCGTAGCCCATGATACTCCAGGCAAGAGTAATGAAGTGGGTTGCCATTTCATTCTTCAGGGGATCCTCCCAACCCAGGTATTGAACTCAGGTCTCCTGCATTGCAGGCAGAGTTTTTACCCACTGAGCTACAAGGGAAGCCTTCCCCCAAAAAAGAATAGCTTAAATTCCAATAATATATAGCAACTAAACTTTTGATCATTTTTTATTGTGAAACGTGTGGATTCAATTTCTGTAATGAATTTCTGTTTCTTACAGATGAGGTTAATTTGGTTCACATACACAATCTTGAGTATTACCAGTCATTAGAAGTTAACCAGAAGTGTGCATGGCACTGATACTGTCTTCTTTGTCTCTCTTAACTATCCTTTTCTCATTTTCTTTGTTCTCTCTACTTTTATGTTTATTTCTGAGGTGTCAAACACATGGGTCAAAAATAGAGTGAATTGCTGTGAAGAAAATGAGGGAAATAAACAAAGTGGCAACAATACATTTATTATAAAATAATTTTTAAAATACAACAGGTGAATATTTAGTATCTAAGCAAAGAACTCTGAATTGGTTAAAAAAAATTTAAATTATATAAAAAACCATAAACTATATCCCCTCTCCAGTGAATGGGCCAACTAATGTTCATAGTTCTCCATCTTGAAATGTTAAGCCCTCTTATTAAAAGTCAGTTACATAAAGCCAATATATGTTATTTATAGGTGCTATTTCAGCAAAGCCACTATGAATGACACGTGTGTTATAAATTTTAAAAGCAATCATTTTATGTTCCTAATAACAAGGTGGACAATTTAAAAACACATGGCACTGTGGCTGTCCAACAAAATTCAAGTGGTGAAGAAAAGCAGCCATGGGGAAGAACATAACAAGTATATAACTGATATTCAAGGGCGGTTTCTTCACCTTGATTCATCTATACAATTGTTTTACTTCCCTACTTGTTAAATAAAATGTTGAAACAATAAAAAAATTTCATATAAAACTATAAATTTTTTTTCAAGGCTGAAATCTCATCAGTTTACAATGTTGACTTAAGGTATGCCTTGTAATCTCCCCTCAAGTTAATATGAAAATTTAAGGAAGCACTAGTTTGAACGTTTCCTGGTTATTGTTACCACTAATTTGTTCATTAAATAGACCTGCAAGAACAAAGCTGTGATCAGAAACCTAAAGATGTGTTTCCCAAAGCATGGATGGTACATCAACCATCTGATTCAGAATCAGCAAGAGTGGTTGCTAAAATGTATTATTTGAGGTCCAAATTTCAGACCTGAAGAATCAAAAATTTGGGGTGGATGTATCTGCCTTTTAATTGCTAAATTTTCCCTAGGCACACTAAAGTTTAAGGATCACTAACATAGAAATTAGTAAAAATCAACCATTCTGCCTACTGAAATTTATAATTTCCCTAATTTACTCACTTGCACTTGAAATTTTCAGGAGTTATGTCATGCTGGTGAGGATACTGGGAATCCCAACGCTGACAGGGAATTCCATTCCAAATGGTATTGATGGTGCCCCGGTAACCTTCTCCTTGACCTTGAATGCATTCAGTCGTTTGCATAGGGACATCTGTGTCATTCATAGTACTGTGGGCTATTGGTAAAAAGAAATATAAATTTAAATAAAATAATTTAGTTTTTCATCTACCTCTTAGAGTTCACTTGCATTTTATTTGTAGGATTTTCTGTCACATAAGTTTTTACAATAATTGAATGAAATAAAAAATTCAGTTTATCATTATTACTATCTCATTCAACCAAAAGGAGGATTAAAATGGTGGACTCAACTTGTTGACATTTTAAAAATACTGCTTGCCTCTAAGCAGATTTATTTATTGCCTTTTTGTTTGTCTAATTTCGGTGCTTACCATACCTGATAAAGATCCTGAAAATCTCAGTAAGAAAATATTTAAAGTACAAAATTAAATTTATAAAACTTGAGCTCTCTCTTTGTCTTAAAATATACTCACTTATACAAAATATAACTCAAAGCATTCTGGAGCAACTAAAATTCATATACCTTCTCAAAACATGCATGAAAATGTTTATGTTTCCATGTAAACTCACCAGTTACCTTTAACCTAAATGGTTATTCAAGATGCCTCTGGATAAAACTCAAGTTGACACTGTCTAGGATAGTTTAAAAAGTGAATAAATGTCTTTTATTCATCTATTCTGGAATTTGATGTCTCATTTCTCCAAAGGAGAGGTCAGAATTAGACATGTCTTCAGAGGCTAGGGATGTGTATAAAAATGTAATATATTTAACAGTGTAACTACTTTAAAAGTGGCTCTTTAGCTTCATTTTTAATTTCTTTCTTTCTTGCAAATAATTGTTACCTTATGTGGCTGAATGCTTTATTTCATCGAGTTCCTTGCAAAGGTAGTAGAGCCTAAGTTTGGAGTTGTTCTATGAAGCTTTGTGAAAAATAAGGATTAATTAATGACCATCTCAACCACTAGAACATTTTAAACACAAATTTTCACAAACTGCTCATTTAGTAATTTTTCTTTAAAAAAAACTTCTTCAGCTCATCTTAAAATGTGTTATTTCTTATGCATCTGCTTTAGGGAATAGAAATGCAGCTTAGAAACATCCTAAATTAAAAAGAAATCCAAATGGACATGAGAAAATGTCCACAGATTGACCCATAAAATGGACATTGAGAGTGGATGACTTAGAAATTAGTATCTGTTGATATTGGCAATGTATATTGATTCAGAGGGCTTCCCTCATAGCTCAGTTGGTAAAGAATCTGGCTGCAATGCAGGAGAGCCCAGTTCGATTCCTGGGTTGGGAAGAGCTCCTGGAGAAGGGAAAGGCTACCCACTCCAGTATTATGGCCTGGAGAATTCCATGGACTGTATAGTCCATGGTTGCAAAGAGTTAGACACAACTGAGCAACTTTCACTTCACTTCATTGATTCAGGAAGAACAAAAATTTTGAACTGAGAAATTATTTGTATAGAAGTTCATACTATTTAAGTTCATTATGATTTTAATACTACCTGAAGTTCTTTGATGAAATAGAAAATATTAAATTTCATAGATTCTGAGGGTTAGAACTATATTTCATTAAAACAAATGCTACTAAGCTATTTTTTCTGATAATGTGAGTGGATTGTTAAATAATTTGAGGAGATTGGGTATGTGCCGGAAGTCTTTAAAGGGTGACAAGTCTAAAACAGGTACTGACATATACATCTAGTTATAAAACTATGGTGTGAACAAAGACAAAAGGAATGTCCCCAGGAATCTGTCACTTCATTAGCTTAACATTTTAAGAAGAAAACTTTTGATCCCCCACTTCTTGGACACAAGCTCCTGGGCAGTAAACTTGTGACCTCAGTCAGGTCTCAGATTACTGACAATGGCAAGAAGGTCAGAGTTAGGGCAGCCAGAGCAAAAACACTTCCTCTACTCTCATGGACTTCATTGCCTGACTTGGGTACTACAGCTCTCGTACTTTCCTAGTTATGTGTGTGTGTTGTTTTGCGTGTTAGTGATCCATCCTTCTCAGTATCATTTTGGCACTATGAACTTGCAACTGAAGAATCCAGGCAGCCAGGGCCACCTTTGGCTAGATAATGGGCCTTGCACGCCCATCAGAGGTTAACACACTCTACTCCTTGTACTCCACTATGATTGTGTAGACACCAACCTAAACAATGAAAAAAGAGGAATGATAAAATTTAAAAGCTAGTAAAAGATAAATATTTTTCTAATTTGAGGTTAAGTTTTCAAATCTTTGGAGTCCTGGTGAAAAGAATTATCTATATTACAAAAACTCTAAGTCAAAGAAAAGACTACCTGTATAAGAGTATGGAGGAAAATATTTCTTTGCTGATCAATGCATTAAAATTTCAGTGTCAAGTTCAGAGACCTGAATTGTTTTACTGACCTTGCACCTCAACTGCAGAGGTTCCCAGAAAGTTTTAAAGAATTTGTTTTCACTTTAACTATCATAAAATCCTCATTTGAACAATTATGCTAAATATTTTTTCTGAACTTTTATTATTATATTTTAAAAATGATATAAACTTATTATAACGAGTCACTATTGGACAGGGAGGCCTGGCATGCTGTGATTCATGGGGTCGCAAAGAATCGGACACGACTGAGCAACTGATCTGATCTGATCTGATTATTCACTAAAAGACAGTGTAATTTAAAATGGTTAGATTAAAAACTAAATTTTTGGATTTGGATTAAATAATTGGATTATTGAACAGATTCTAATTTGGAGGATTATTGAACAATTTCTAATTTTGAAATTATAAAAATTTATAGAATACAAAGAATTTTTGTACACTAGTAAAAATACAATATTGTACAGAATAAATATAATTTCATTAGGTCTTGTTATAAACTGAATATTTGTGTCTTCCTCAAATTCATATGTTATGGTATTAGACAGTGGGGCCTTTGGCAAATGTTTAGATTGTAAGAGCAGAGCCCTCATAAATGGGATTATAAAAGAGATCCTGCAGAGCTCCCTTGCTTCTTCTACCATATGAAGACACAGGGAAGAGTTAGCCACCTATAAACCAGGAATCAGCCCCTCTAGATACCAAACCCGCTGGCACCTTGACCTTGGACTTTCAGCCTCCAGATCTATGAGAAATATGTTTCTGTTGTTTAGAATCTACCAAATCTATGGTATTCTCTTATAGCGGCCTGAAATAAGTCTGGCCCTATCAAGATGTAAAGAATATAAATAATATTATTGTTTTTGACTCTTATTTTAACAAGCATCTGTAGCTTGCATTCTAAAGGCGATCAGTCCTGGGTGTTCATTGGAAAGACTGATGCTAAAGCTGAAACTCCAGTACTTTGGCTATCTCATGCGAAGAGTTGACTCACTGGAAAAGACCCTGATGCTGGGAGGGATTGGGGGCAGGAGAAGAAGGGGACGACAGAGGATGAGATGGCTGGATGGCATCACCGACTCAATGAACATGAGTTTGAGTAAACTCCGGGAGTTGGTGATGGACAGGGAGGCCTGGCATGCTGCAATTCAGGGGTCGCAAAGAGTCGGACATGACTGAGTGACTGAACTGAACTGAACTGAACTTTGAAATATTTAACCTGAAACAACTTGATGATTTTACTTATTGTGATGTTTTAACTCAGTAGAAATATTTCTTGTGATTTAACTACAAACTATCAATATTTATGTAGTATTTTTATTTACTTAAAAAGTACCCTCTGAAGTCAGTATTAATCCATTTCAGCTGCTAGAAGAGGCCCCATAAACAAAGCTACAGAATTCTGATGGCAATGTATAGAATAAATAATATAAGCAAAAAAAGATATATTAGTACAACAAGGTAACTACATAGCTTTCATTAATTAGTAACAGTTATTGTGAGACTTTATGCAGCTATTTAATAAATAATATCTGAGGGGGACCATGAATGATTTGTCCATAGACCATTTAACTGATATAAATGTTTGATCTCTGCCGCCTACATGAATACTTATGATTCAAACAAAAGGAATTATTCCTGGTCTGCAATAAAATAGACTCCCTCAGCTGTCCTACTATATAAACATCAAAACTTGGAGCAAAAACAAAACAAATGTTTCATGCTATTTGATTTGAAAGGGCTGTTAAATGTTGGGAAATCTATTCTTTTGGATTTAATACTTAAACATTAGACCTGAATAAGGGAAGGCTTTGAAGAGTCTCCAGTGGCCTAGCAAAGTATTAAAGAAGCACAGAAACACCCCCAGTATCAGCTGAAGATTATCAAGTTTAGCCAAAGCAACATGTTTTTAAAATATTGCATCTCAACATCCACAAATTTTTCTGCAAGTATGTCTACCAGGCTTACACCGAAAATACCAGGAACTCTTCTGAGAGTTTCTAACAAATAAAACATTTTGCCAGGGGTGTAAGTAGTAGTAACCCTTTGGAAGCAGAGGCAAAGATATCTGTATGATCCTCAGTGGCCTATGAGTGAAGGAATGTTTTTCTTTGATGACTGACACAAAGTTTTCTATTTGGAAATGCTTTAAGAAAAAAAAAAAAAAACAAAAAAAAACAAGCTATTGAAAAATTTCACTGTCTTGCTAGAACATGATCAAATACAATGGGTGTCTCTTGGAACATTAATTTCACTTTGCTGGTATGGATGTGCTGTGATCTTATTATTATACTATTTGGTAGAGAATTTTAAGGTCTGAGTTGATTTTTTGACAGAATTAACATTAATTGTTATGTAATTGCTAGGAAAGCCCTCTTGCCTCCAAGACAATGTATAATAAATTGACCCTTTTTCTCTGTTAAAGGCTAGTCGAGTCCTTCCAGAGAGGCCACAAGGCCCTGACAGAGGCCTGTGAAAGGCAGTGGAGAATGTGAGTACACACATATGTAACAGAAAGCCACACCCAGGGCTCCATAACTTTTACATGGACAATTAATAAATCCACATTTACAGTCCCCTTAGCCCGCCAAAAAATCTGGATTTCTTAGTGGTGACAAGCTATCGTGTTCTCTTGCCTATAGCTAAGAACAAGTTGCTTCAAAAGCCATTGGCTAAATACCTGATTATTCTTAGAATAATTCAACCCAAACTACTTCTTATTCCCAGCTACTGAAGAGCAATTGAAATGCAGGATTTACTTTACGATGGTCCCTGGATATTTAGAACAATGTGTAAAGCTACTCTCCCGTCATCAGACTTCTGCTCTTTGGGCCGCAAAGGGCAGGATAAGGCTCAATGTAAATTTAAAGAGCTCCTTGTTTTAAACTGTTGTGAGAGAATAGTATAAAGACCTCCAAAACACAAACCTCAAGTTGCTTCCATGTTTTCTTTCCACGTGAACCTGGAATTCATGTCTGAAACTTTTCCCTGGACTTTATCCAATTCTTTTCTGTTGTAAACTGCTCAGGAGACAAGACTTTCATGAAAGGTCTTCAATTTTATTCTCTTATTCCTTAGAAGATGACTTGGAAAAGACCTCCAGTACAAGGTCTTTCCCTTGAGAAAGGATATTGATAGCAATTTTTTCCTGACACTGAATTCAATGAGAGGACTATATTTCTATGAATCTCTGTTCTGGCCTTGAATTAATTAATAAAATTTAGACAAATAATTAGCTTTCTTTAAGAAAGAAAATGATTTGCTAAAGTCAGTTTCCCAACACACAAAGACATGAAATTTTAAAAGGTTATATATTGATGCCAATGTACATTGGGTACTAGGAGAAAGGATTCTTTTAATTTAGTACCAATGGCAACATATCTTCTCAAGTCACCATAACAAAATAAAACTGGGTGGCTTAATCAACAGTAATATATTTTCTTATAATTCTGGCAGCTATAAAGTCCAAGATTAAGGTGGTAACCAGTGATTCCTGGTGAGAGTTCTATTCCTGGCTTGTAGATGTAGGTATAGACATACCCTTTTGGTATGTCCTCATATTGTAGAGAGAGAGATTATGCTCATCTCCTACTTTTAAGGCCACAAATCCTATTGTTTTAGGATCCCATCATTATGCTTCATCATCCTTAATTGTCTCCTAAGAACCCAACTCCAAATGCAATAAGGGTTTAGACTTCAGTGTATGAATTTTGAGTAGAACACAAGTCAACCCATAATGATAATTTTGATAGAAATCTTAGCTATCAGAGATCTGCCTAGGCCACATTTCTGCAGTGGGGAGCTGTTCAAGTATAAAGTTTCAGTTATGCAAGATGAGTAAGTTTTAGAGATCTATGATATGACAGAGTAACTATACTTGACAATACTGTGTTATATACTAAACAATTGACGCCTCAAGTTGTGTTCTTACCAAACACACACACAAAAAGGCAAGGGAAGTCAGGAGGAAACTTCTGAAGGTAATTAATATGGTTATTATCTTGATTGTGGAGACAGATTCATAGGCATATGTTCAAAGCTATCAAACTGTTCATTAAATATGTGATGTTGTTAAACATCAGTTATAGCTCAGTAAAGCTCTTAAAAATATAAAATGGCTCTGGACATTTATATATCAGAAGTTTAAAAAATAAACGGGAAAAGAAAAAGGAGGCGAAAAAATAGGGAGGACGTCACAAGCTTTGTTTGTTTTATTGAAGGAAAACCCATCAAGACAAGCAGCAAAGGAGCAAAACTAGCTCAGGGAAGCATGAAGTCTGACAGTGAGTTGAAGTGATGGGAAGAAGGTAAGAAGCAAATCTTCCTAGTTGGAAATGTTTGGGGAAAGCCTGTTTTTTATACATGAAAATCAAAATACATAGAATAAATTCCAAGAGACATTAAAAGAAAATGAAAAACTACCACTGATTAGGAAAGGAACAGTCATTCACTTAACAAAGACTTGTTGAACTCCTATCACAAACAAGGCAATGTGGTAAGTCTCTGGGATACAAAAAAAGACATAGTCCTTACTCTTTTGGAGCTTAAAAATTTTGATAGAGAGAGCTATTAACCAAATAGCTTCAAAAATAAATGTGGAAACCAAACTCTGAGAAGTACATGGAAGGAGAGGTTTCTGTTGCTATAAATATACAGTAAGGAATTTGACCCAGTCTGGGAAGTCAAATGAAGAAATGATAACTGACTTGAAATTTGTACAATGGGTAGCTGTCAATTAGGTTAGGAAGGAAGAGAACATTTTTTAAGGCCGAGGAGATGGCAGGGGTTGAAGGAACTATAATGAGAATATGGAAGATATGAGGCATAGGAAGAAACATATTCTGGCTGGTACAGAGAGCATGGAGAGACATGTATATGAGGCTGGAGAGTCGGGTGGAGAAGTAAAAGATGGTTTTGTTTTGTCTGTGTCCTAAGATCAAAGGCAGTGACTGCAGAGTTTTAAACTGGTGTGTGTGTGTGTGATGTGCTAGGCATAGGGAATGATATATTCAGATTTTTTTTTTTTAAATAGTCTATTTGCCAAGTAGAGAAGAAGTTGGAGGGGAAAAGCTTGTGAACATGGATATAGCTCCACTCAGAAGTCCATCCGAATGTTCAAGAAAGTTCAAAAAAATAATTCTTAGATAAAAGTGATGAAGTGAAATGGAGATTTGAGAGCTACATAGAAAATAAAATTTACAGGCCTTATGATGTATCAAATGTGAGACATGAAGGAAAGAGCATGTTTAGAATTATTTTAAGCTTTTGGATTTTAAACTGTGTAAATGGTGGTATCAGTCATGCAAAAGAGAGCGTACAAAGCAGATTAGACCATCCTACAGGATAAATGAAGAAAGTCCGAGAGAAAGATAATAAATGATAGAAGTCTCCAAGAAGGCAAGTTGCTGGTGATTGAAGGGTGGGAACAGATATACAACAAGTATATCCTAATTAGAGTATTTTTATGGGACATCAGCCTTACATGTCTGACATGGAGCAGAAAGTTCTCAGAGGGATACCTGGCATTCCGGAGATCTTTGCAGGAATCTAGGAAGTCAAAACTGTTTTCATAACCATGCTAGAATGCCACTTGTCCTTTTTACAGTGGTATATCCAGGTGCACTTTGATGTATGATATCCCAAAAGACTGAACGCAGAAGCAAATACAAGACACTCAGCTATCTTCTTA
The DNA here is from genome assembly GCF_019923935.1 of Bubalus bubalis. Taxonomy (NCBI): domain Eukaryota; kingdom Metazoa; phylum Chordata; class Mammalia; order Artiodactyla; family Bovidae; genus Bubalus; species Bubalus bubalis. The sequence continues at coordinate 38,532,689 of NC_059164.1, read as the reverse complement.
CAATTAAGGTAACATTAAAGAAATTTACAAAAAAAAAACCTAAACCATTATTAGCATTTTTCTATTTTTCTGAAAAAAGTTATTTTTCCTTTAAAATGTTATATTTATTAACACTGAATGAGCTTATTATGTCTAATCAATTAATAAATGTTTTTAATTTATGTTTTAATTTCCAATACATTAGATATTGACTCATGTAACTCACTCAGACAATTTGGTGTTCTCAATAATGTGTAAAGATATCCTCAGTTTAATTGATTTAAATAATCAATGGGATACCTAAGGGACGTCAACCACATCATAAGGGACATAAACCACAAGTTAGTTTTTCAGTTGCCGAAGAGCTACTAAAATTCACTTCAGAGAAGCACAATTAGTCCCAACAAATATTTTATTTCTCTCTGAAAAGCATGAACTAATACATAAAACAAACTTACTCAGAATACAGAGTTATTGTTATAGGGAAAAACCATTAAAAAATAAGTATTTCATTTAAGCACTACATGGGACCTCCAATCTTACTACATGTTTGCAGTGTTTTAAAATTCTTGGAAGTCTGTTAAAGTTATATCACAGAGTATGTGTAGGCTGCTGTCATCTGGGGAGAAATCACCTTTTGAAGAATATGGTGTGAAGGCGGACTGACAAGGCCTCTCCCAGAGCAGCCTGGTACACATGTGTCAGGTGTGAACTTTCACTGATACACTGATTTCAAGATGAGAAACTCAGAAGCAAAGTGACAATTATAAATTTATAGTTCATTCAGCTTTTTAACAAATAAGAGGAACTGAAAGCAGTGTTCAGAACTTTGGCTCTGGTGTAAAAACTCCATTATCAAGGCATTCATCTTTTACTTTACTAGTTTATGCTAAAATTATGAAATTGCAATTTTATCATAGACTTTGCTCTGTTTTGTTCACTTCTCTATCCCCAGAATCTAAAAAAATGACATATAAGAGCTACTCAGTAAATATTTGTTTAATGAATTCTATACAAAAGGGGCAAATACCCCTCTTTATGCTCTCTCTACAGTGGCAACCCACTCCAGTACTCTTGCCTGGAAAATCCCATGGATGGAGGAGCCTGGTAGGCTGCAGTCCATGGGGTCGCTAAGAGTAGGACACGACTGAGTGACTTCACTTTCACTTTTCACTTTCATGCATTGGAGAAAGAAATGGCAACCCACTCCAGTGTTCTTGCCTGGAGAATCCCAGGGACGGCGGAGCCTGGTGGGCTGCAGTCCATGAGGTCGCTAGGAGTCGGACACGACTGAGCAACTTCACTTTCACTTTTCACTTTCATGCATTGGAGAAGGAAATGGCAACCCACTCCAGTGTTCTTGCCTGGAGAATCCCAGGTACAGCGGAGCCTGGTGGTCTGCTGTCTATGGGGTCGCACAGAGTTGGACATGACTGAAGTGACTTAGCAGCAGCAGCAGCAGCAGCAGCATGCTCTCTCTATGCTTCCTCGGAGTGCTGCTATGTCCAAGGCTTTTGATTTCAGTATTCACTTCTGATTTTGCATGACATTCATGGAAGATTGAACTTAAATATGCTTTGAGCACTGACATGAAGCACCTGCATCTCAATATAAACAGAACCAAACTTAATATCTTTCTCCTCAAATTTATTCCTCTTAAATATGCATCATTTAATCAACTTAGGAAAAAACCTTTAGACTTTACCTTTTCCCTATCTCATTTCCAAGTTGATACAACTTGTCATTTTATATGGGATGCTTTATATCATCATTATATACTTGAACTCTTTAATATTGTTCACATCCTTCTTCACCTTGTTATTGTCACTGTTTACTGCCTTAGTTCACATTCTCTTTCTTACTTTACTGTTAAAATAAGCTCTTATGAGATGCACTTGCCTCCTTGTTCAACACTATGCTGCTGCTGCTGCTAAGTTGCTTCAGTCGTGTCTGACTCTGTGCGACCCCAGAGCCAGCAGCCCACCAGGCTCCCCCGTCCCTGGGATTCTCCAGGCAAGAACACTGGAGTGGGTTGTCATTTCCTTCTCCAATGCATGAAAGTGAAAAGTGAAAGTGAAGTCACTCAGTCGTGTCCAACTCCTAGCGACCCATGGACTGCAGCCCACCAGGCTCCTCCCTCCATGGCATTTTCCAGGCAAGAGTACTGGAGTGGGGTGCCATTGCCTTCTCCACAACACTATGCTAACCACCCAGAATATATAGTAATTCTTATGGATCAGTTCAGTTCAATTCAGTCGCTCAGTTGTGTCCAACTCTTTGCGACCCCATGAATTACAGCACGCCAGGCCTCCCTGTCCATCACCAACTCCCGGAGTTCACCCAAACCCATGTCCATCGAGTCGGTGATGCCATCCAGCCATCTCATCCTCTGTTGTCCCCTTCTCTTCCTGCCCCCAATCCCTCCCAGCATCAGAATCTTTTCCAATGATTCAACTCTTCGCATGAAGTGGCCAAAGTATTGGAGTTTCAGCTTTAGCATCAGTCCTTCCAATGAACACCCAGGACTGGTCTCCTTTAGAATGGATCAGTAGTCTTCAAATGTTGGCATTTTTTTGTTTTTGGTTTTTGCTCTTGTTACTAAAATTATTATGAAAAATTACTTCTATTCCCTCTCATGTTTTTAAGTTGCCATCTACATTTTTATGCTAAGTTTAAATAGCTGCAAAAGATGTGATTTCTAGCATGTTTTAATTATTGACAGTTTTAAAACAAAAAATTGTATATCACTCTTTTGAATGGATTTAAGGTTCTCTAAATACCACGGGGATTTATATCTACCTTTTTCTCGATAAAATGTACATTATCAAGTTCTTTGTCTCATCAAATCATTTTCCATTCCACTTTAACCACAGGATGTTACTTTAGTGTAATGTATTTTATGTTGGAGAGTATGTATGTATGTCTTTTATTGCTCATTTCTCATACTTTGCTGAAAGATTTTTATATATTTAAATCATATAAAAATCTCTTGTGACTACAAAATTCTGAGACAAATACACACTAAACACATGCACAGGCACAAATGTACAAATACTACACACATATATATGTGTGCATGTTATGAATTGTTCTTGCTGTTTAAATGCTAAGTCATGTCCAACACTTTGGTGACAGCATGAACTGTAGCCCACCAGATACCTGTGTCCATGGGATTCTCCAGGCAAGAATACTGGAGTGGGTCGCAGTTTACTTCTCCAGGGGATCTTCTCAACCCAGGGATAGAACCCACATCTCCTGCATTGTGGGCCTATTATGTGCATTATGGATTGTTGTTCAGTTGATGAGCTGTGTCTGACTCTGCAACTCCATGGACTCCAGCACGCCAGGCTTCCTTGTCCTTCACTATCTCCCGGAGTTTGCTCAAATTCAAGGCCACTGAGTCAATGATGTTATCTAACCATCTCATCCTATGCTGCTGCCTTCTCCTACTGCCCTCAGTCTTTCCCAGCATCAGGGTATTTCCCAGTGAGCTGGCTTTTCACATCAGGTGGCCAAAGTATTGGAGCTCCAGCTTCAGCATCAACCGTTCCAATGAATATTCAGTGTTGTTTTCCTTTAGGATTGACTGGTTTGATCACCCCGCTGTCCAAGCAACTCTCAAGAGTCTTCTCCAGCACCACAATTTAAAAGCATTGATTTTTTAGCACTCAGCCTTCATGATGGTCCAACTCTCACATCCATAAATGACTACTGAAAAAACCATAGCTTTGACTATATGGACCTATGTCAGCAGAGTGATGTGTCTGCTTTTTAATACACTGTCTAGGTTTGTCATGGCTTTTCTTCCAAGGAACAAGCATCTTTTAATTTCATGTCTGCAGTCACTGTCCGCAGTGATTTTAAAACCCCCAAACATAAAATCTCTCAGTGCCGTGACGTCATTGGACTGGATGCCATGATCTTCGTTTTTTGAACGTTCAAATGTAAGCCATTTTTTTCACTGTCCTTTTTGACCCTCATCAAGAGGCTCTTTAGTTCCCCTTTGTTCTCTGCCATTATTGGTATCATCTGCATATCTCCTGACAATTTTGATTATAGCTTGTGATTCATCCAGCCCAGCATTTCACATTATGTACTCTACATAGAAGTTAAATAAGCAAGGTGACAATAAACAGCATTGAGCTACTCCTTTCCCAGTTTTGAGCCAGTCCATTGTTCAGTGTGTCTGGTTCTAACTGTTGCTTGTTGACCTGAACACAGGTTTCTCAGGAGGTAGATACGGTGGTCTGGTATTCTCATCTCTTTAAGAATTTCCACAGTTTGTTGTTATCCACATAAAGATTTTAGCATAGTCAATGAAGCAGATGAAGATATTTTTTTGGAATCCCTTTGATCTTTTTATGATCCAGCAGATGTTGGCAATTTGATCTCTGGTTACTATGCCTTTTCTAAATCCAGCTTGAACATGTGGAAATTTTTGGTTCATGTACTGTTGAAGCATAGCTTGAAGGATTTTGAGCATTACTTTGCTAGTATGTGAAATGAGTACAATTGTACGGTAGTTGAAACATACTTTGGCATTGCTTTTCTTTGGGGTTAGAATGAAACTGACGTTTTCTAGTCCAGTGGCCACTGCTGAGTTTTCCAAATTTGCTGGCATATTGGGTGAATTTTAACAGCTGCATCTTTCAGGATTTGAAATAGCTCAGCAGGAATACCATCACCTCCACTAGTTTTGTTCATAGTTCAGTTCAGTCACTCAGTCGTGTCCGACTCTTTGCGACCCCATGAATCTCAGCACGCCAGGCCTCCCTGTCCATCACCAACTCCCGGAGTTCACTCAGACTCACGTCCATCGAGTCGGTGATGCCATCCAGCCACCTCATCCTCTGTTGTCCCCTTCTCCTCCTGCCCCCAATCCCTCCCAGCATCAGAGTTTTTTCCAGTGAGTCAACTCTTCGCATGAGGTGGCCAAAGTATTGGAGTTTCAGGTTTAGCATCATTTCTTCCAAGGAACACCCAGGGCTGATCTCCTTTAGAATGGACTGGTTGGATCTCCTTGCAGTCCAAAGGACTCTCAAGAGTCTTCTCCAACACCACAGTTCAAAAGCATCAGTTCTTCGGCACTCAGCCTTCTTCACAGTCCAACTCTCGCATCCATACATTACTACTGGAAAAACCATAGCCTTGACTAAATGGACCTTTGTTGGCAAAGTAATATCTCTGCTTTTCATTATGTTCATAGTAATGCTTCCTAAGACCCACTTGACTTCACACTCCAGGATATCTGGCTCTAGGTGAGTGACCAAATCATCCTGATTATCTGGGTCATTAAGACCTTCTTTGTATAGTTCTTCTGTGTATTCTTGCCACCTCTTCTTAATATCTTCTGCTTCTGTTAGGTCCTTACTCTTTCTGTCCTTTATTGTGCTCATCTTTGCATGAAATGTTCCCTTGGTATCTCTAATTTTCTTGAAGAGATCTCTAGTCTTTCCCATTCTGTTTCCCCTCCCCACCCCCCCACCCCCATTTCTTTGTATTGTTCACTTAAGGCTTTCTCATCTCTCCTTGCTATTCTCTGGAACTCTGCATTCAGTTGGTATATCTTTCCCTTTCTCCTTTTACTTTCGCTTCTCTTCTTTTCTCAGCTATTTGTAAGCCCTCCTCAGACAACAACTTTACCTTCTTGCATTTATTTTTCTGGGGGATGGTTTTGGTCATCACTTCCCATACAATGTTATAAACCTTTGTCCATAGTTTCTCAGGGACTCTGTCTACCAGATCTAATCCCTTGAATCTACTTGTCCCCTCCACTGTATAATCATAAGTGATTTGATTTAGGTCATATCCAAAAGTGGTTTTCCCTATTTTATTCATTTTAAGCCTGCAGTTTGCAATAAGGAGTTCACGATCTGAGCCACAGTCAGCTCCAGGTCTTGCTTTTGCTAACTATATAGAGTTTCTCCATCTTCGGCTTCAAAGAATGTAATCTGTCTGATCCATGTGTAGAGTCGTCTCTTGTGTTGTTGTTTGCTATGACCATCATGTTCTCTTGGCAAAACTCTGTTATCCTTTGCCTTGCTTCATTTTGTACTCCAAGGTCAAACTTGCCTATTATTCCAGGTATCTCTTGACTTCCTACTTTTGCTTTCCAATCCCCTATGATGAAAAGGACATTTTTTTTTTTTTTCCTGGTGTTAGTTCTAGGAAGTGTTGTAGGCTTTCACAGAACTGGTCATCTTCCACTTCCTTGGCATCAGTGGTTGGGGCATAGACTCGGATTACTGTGACTTGAAAATTTTGCCTTGGAAACAAACCAAGATCATTTTGTTGTTTTTGAGATTGCACCCAAGTACTGCATTTCAGACTCTTGTTGATCATGAGGGCTATTCCATTTCTTCTAACAGATTCTTGCCGGCAGTAGTAGATATAATGTCATCTGAATTAAATTTGCCCATTCTTGTCCATTTTAGTCCACTGATTCCTAAAATGTTGATGCTCACTCTTGCCATCTCCTGCTTGACCACTTCCAATTTACCTAGATCCATGGACCTAACATTCCACGTTCTGTGAAATATTGTTCTATGAATATGTGTCCCATATATTCCTATGAAATATTACATCATCAGACTTTACTCTCACCATCAGGCACATCCACAGCTGAGTGTTGTTTCTGCTTTGGTCCAGCCTCTTCATTATTTCTGGAGGAATTTCTCCACTCTCCCCCATTAACATATTGGACACCTTCCGACCTAGGGGGATCATCTTCTGGTATCATATCTTTCTGCCTTTTCATGCTGTCCATGGGATTCTTGAGGCAAGAATACTGAAGTGGTTTGCCATTCCCTGATCCAGTGAGCCACATTTTGTCAGAACTCTCCACCATAACCCATCCATCATGGGTGGCCTTGTACGCCATGGCTCATAGCTTCACTGAGTTACACAAGGCTGTGATCCATACAATCATTTTGATTAGCTTTCTGTGATGGTGGTTTTTGTTCTGGAGGCTGTGAAATTAAAGTTCTTACTTCTTCTGTCTGCCTTCTGATGGATGAGAATAAGAGGCTTATGTAAACTTCCTGATGTGGGGGAAACTGAGTCTTGTTCTGGTGGGCAAGGCCATGCTCAGTAAATCTTTAGTCAAACTGTCTTTGGATGGGAGTGCTGTGCTCCCACCCTGTTAGTTGTTTGGCCTAAGGTGAGTCCTAGAGTGTATAGGCTCTATGGTAGGGCTACTGGCAACCTCCAAAAAGGACTTATACCCAACACATGCCTCCCAGAACTGTTGCTTCCTGTGCCCCTGTCCCCGCGGCAGGCCACTTCCAACCCACGCCTCTGCAAAAGACCCTCCAACACACAGGCAGGTTTGGCTCAGTCTCTTGTGGGGTCACTGCTCTTTTCCCCTGGGTCCTGGTGTACACAAGATTTTGTGCCCTCCAAGAGTCTCTGTTTCCCCCAGTCTTGTGGGAGTTCTGGAATCAAACCCACTGTCTTTCAAAGTCAGATTCCCTGGGGAGTCCCTTCGCCAGATTCCCTGGTTGGAAAGTCTGATGTGGGGCCTAGAACTTTCACAACAGTGTGAGCAGTTCTTTAGTATTATTGTGATATTCTTTGGTATTATCTGTTATGGATGGAGTTATATAATTATTAGCAGTATGTAGATGATAAACAGCATGAATACATAGTATTTTCAAAGGTCTCTTTGTTTAGTGTCCCCAAGATTTTCACACCCAGGACAATATACCCCATTAATATTCAGGTAGGACTGACAGTTTACCTTTTTTCAGTACAGTAGCAAGAGGCAGTTGTCAGCGGACAGGTAGGATATTGAATTTGATTGACCCCTTAGCAACCCATGCACCTCAAGCAAAAGATTTTGAGAAAGAATTCATATGGAAAAAGAGGAGCTGAAAGTTGAGGCTTTTAACCTATTCATGTCCTTAAATCCCTAGGACAGGCTTTGTGTTCCGCTGGGTTTCATGCACACTGATTTGGAAGCTATTGTTCTAGATAACGAACAAGATAAGATCATTCTCCCTGCTTAATTTTTCAGTGTTTGTCATGGCAACTAGCTGGGATACTCTTAGATTCTACTTCATCTGCCTCACATTAATCTAATTTTCTCATCTCCTTACATTTCTCTGTCTTTATCACATCCTTATCTATATCAACCTAATTACCATGTCATGAATATTGCAGTCTGCGCCACTGATCATGTCTTTGCACACATTTCATCACTGGCCTACCTAATCACAGCCATTTTGAGATACAGATTATTGTTAATAGATGGAAAGCACCTTTCAGTAGATGTTAAATAAATAATAGCAGTTATAATTTTCTTATACAGTTGTTATATAATAAAACAAGAGTTTCAAAATCTGCCTTCAACTTTAGAGAAGACAAATGACACAATCATAAACTCTATTCTTTTCTTCAAACATATTGAAAGCTCAGAATGAATTCAAGCAGTTGAGACTGAGAGATAACCAGAGATAGCCAGAGAGATAACCCAAGAATCAAATGATATAAGTAATACATAATAAACCAATATTCTTTTACAGCCAGTGCATATAAACATGTGTGTGGTATACAGGATTCTAATATAGCCCTTAAGATTTCTGCCCACTGATGTATGTTCTGTAACCCCCTCCCCTCTAGTATGGGTATAACTTGTGAATAGCCACTTGGGAAATCCACTTCTGTAATTAGTTTATGTTGTACAACAAAAGTGAGGAGATTTTTTTTAGATGTAATTAAAGTTCCCAATCAGTTGACTTTAAATTAATTAAAGGAAGACTTCCTTGGGTGGGCTGACCTAATGAGGTGAGCTCTTTAAAAGGGTGCAGAGCTTTCTGTATCAAATCATACACAGGGTGAGGGCAAAAACTGACCAGTTATTTTTCAATCATTGTCCCCAATAAACATATACAATTTTCCCAGGAAAAATAAAACACGGTTATTTTTGCCTTTCACAACTCTGTGTTAAGATGAAAGAAATTACATAGAAGCGCTAAAAGATATAATTTCCTAACAGGTCCTTTTGAAATTCATCCCTAGTGCAGAATCTTGGAGAAAGTTGGCTTATAAAATTTTAATAACTTTGAAAAAAAATCTTGGTAAATAAATGAAAGAGGGCGCAGACATCAGAGGTTCAAAGTAACAGAAAGCTATGCTATTGGTCTTGGAGAAGTAAACTGCCATATTTTGAAGAGGGCCATGTGGAAGAAAACATCAGGGAGTTTCTAAGAGCTGAGCAGCTTAGCACTACAACCACAAGAAACTGAATTGGAATGGGGACACTCAATCTTAGATGAGATAGTATGTCTGGTGGGCACCAGGATTCTGGCCTTGTGAGATCCTAAGCAGAGAACACACCTGATTTATGCCTTGACTCCTGTCCCACAGAAAACTTGAGATAATACATATGTGTTACTTTAAGCTACCAAGTTTCTGATAATTTGATAGTTTCTGATAATTTGTTATATAGCAATAGAAAATTAATACACAATTGAAACCATTACCAATTTTCTTAGTTTTTCATTGTAGGCTTATATGTACAAGACAAAATATCTGGAAGAAAGTATCTGTTACATTTTCCAGAATTCCTAAATGCCAGTTTATTTCACTAATTTTGATAAAAGTATAGTCTCTCTATATAAGTTTACAAACTAAAACTTAAAATATTTTAAAAGTATTCCCAAACCCTTAAAATAATTTTATCTTAACTACAACTGATCCTTGAACAGCATGGATTTGAACTCCATAGGTCCATTTATATGCTGGGTTTTTCCTATGGTAGATGCTATTACCTATTAGTACTACAAGATCCCACAGTTGGTTGAATTCACAGACACAAGGGGAGCCAGGAGAGTCAGTGCCACCTAATCATCATGTTGTTTAAGGCCCAAATGTATAGAGGGTTGGTTCACAAATTCTACCACCATTTTCTTGGAATTAGCATCCTATAAACACCACCCTCTGTTTAATAAATCCATCAGAATTGTTGCATGTTGTATAAATAGTCAACTCTGGACAGAAGAGAAAAAAAAAAATCTACCTAACAGAAGTGTCATATTCATTGTATTTTTTTCCTCTCCCAATGTCTTTTAAAAATAGCCAATCTTGCGCTTGCCAGTTGAAAGGTGAATGTGCCAGTCCATATGCATGTGTGTGTGTGTGTATGTGTGTGTGTTACTACTGGTCTCATTCCAGAGACAATTTATGAGTGCCTAAAACACACACACACACACACACACACACACACACACACACACACACACAAGGAAGGGAAACTATTGGTTTATTGTACCTGCCTGGTCTAGATAATAAACAGATTAATAACATTTAAAAAGTCAATGAGTTGCACTAACCCAATCTATACAGAGAAACACCGTCACAAAAATCATCCTTTATTTTAAAGGACCAAACAGATGGTTCAGTTTCCTTGGAACATTGAGAGCATTCCAGATTCTGCAGTTATTTCACATATGCCAGACATGTCTCTTTTCTATGGGTTTTATTTGAGTCGTCCAAAACATTTCTTTTTATTAGCAGCTTTAAGTGGAGAGATATTTACCTTGGCAGTATCACAGTGTAGATAATACTGAATAAGTTTGTTCAAAGAAACAGTCTCATCATGCCAATCTAAGGAAATATGCAAATCCCTATGCATAGCCTAGTAATTGTATATTTATCATTTGGTGTGCTGGCACTTGATTATCTGTCTTTATATTTTTCTCTCCATATATACATATTTTTATATTAGCAAGACAATTTATAACATGATTACACTTACTACATTTTGCAATTCTACTGATTTGAAAGCATTTTAGGATCTTGTTGAAAAAAATAAGGCTTCTTATACACAGAAATAAAAGCATATCTACATCTAATTATTATCCAGGATAATTTTAGAGAAGAATAAAAATGTGTGAGCTAATGAAGAAGAGGACCAAGTGTACAGATTTAAAGAGATATCACAAAGCAAGTAAGAAAAGAAGCCTTTATCATAAACTCAGGAGAGTAGGGTAAAGGCCAGGATGCAGAAGGGCTATATGACTGCTAAAATACAAGGTGAAAGAGAATGCAGGCTGTGCACAAGGACAGCCAGAGTGGTGAAAATTAGCTGCTAGAGATTAAAGATGTCTGTAAGAATCTTCTATCAGACTTAGTTTTCTGCATTGCCGCCTCTATCATTCACCAGAAGAGGTCCATAGTCGGTTGACTGCTCATGCTATGTCTAGGAGGATAGGTTAGGGAAAGGATCCAGGATTGGTAGGTAAGAGTCTAAGGTCCTCACTCTTACAGCCCTAATGACATTATGATACTGCACATAATCCCTGATCTTTTTCTCATTCTGTTTTTTTTTTTCCTTTTCCTTGATAACATGAGAATGTGTAGGCCTTTACCATGAGTTTGTTTTGTGTGTGACACTTACATGTGTATCTCAAAATAATGGCTCTCTGAAAATGCAATAACTTATCTGAAATGCAAAACTTATCTGAAAATGGATAAGTTTATGTAACACATTCTTAAAACCTATACGCATTAAAGTATCAAACAGTTGTTAACCTGTCTCACTAATAATCACCTGCTTAGATCCAGTCTGTGAGAGGAAAAGGAAGCAATAAATTTGGCCCTAACTTACCGCACATTTTAATTGCACAGTACTCCCAGGGGGTGTCAGGGTCAAGAGTATAGCACCATGGCCTCGGCTTGCCATCAGGATTGCGGCAATAATTATCATCAAAGCCCTTGTCAGGATATCTGCAAACCACACCAAGAAAAGTGTCATGTAAATCTTCCTGGAACATTACCCAGCCCTCAGCTCACAAAATAACTTTTGACTTAGCTCGGATACTATTTTAACTGGTGAAAGAAGAGATTTTTCTATGTTTTGCCTTACAAGGACTGCTAATCATTGACTGCTGAGTGTATTAATGTACATATAGTACTAAGGCTAGGGTACCATCCCCTTCAATAATAAGATAGGTCCATTTGGCACCTGTACACCAGTTGAGGTCTCAAACTGAATCCCCTTCTCACAAGCCCAATTAAGGACAGATTACATACACGTTGACCTTGTATAGATTATTTATTAAGAAAACAGGTCCTCTTCTAGAGCAGGCTTAAAGTTCAAACTGAAAGTTAGGTTTCAATAGCTATGTCACTAATGATAGCTCAATTTTGGAGCTAGAGCTTTCTAGGTCATGCCCTCACCTCCACCAGAGTAAAAGACAAACTCCATCACACCTCTTTTTCTATACCCACCTCCCTTTAAATTAACAGGGTCCTGAATTGGTGGTTTGCTTTTAATTACTACCATATCCCTTCTGATCTCACTTGAAAGATGAGAAATGTGCTTTAAAATAAAGCAGTTTTAATTTCATCTAAAAAAGCAACAAACAAAAAAGAGAAAATATAAAGAAAAAACACCATTTGGCAATTTCCAGAGAAAGGGGGAGAAAGACCTTCTTCTGTATTTATTTGTATTTTCATTCTTTATAATAAAAAAGGGAAAATTTTTTCAACTAAAACGTTGCCTATGAAATTTATAGACCAAAATACACATAATTTTTAAACTCAAAACGTTCTCCTGAGGAGAAAAGTAAACTTGGTTGCCTGACTTCCAGATAGGCAATTAAAAAATCTACCATAAGAAAGCAGCCAAGGAATTGCTTGTTCCACCTTTAGCCTGTGACACGGCGTCATACAATGACCCTACTTTCCCTGAGTCACAGGAAGGTGTGGCACAAGGAGGAGATTGGCTTTCAGTTAACAATCATGCCACCCTCCCCAGCTTGGACCTGTCGAAGTGGTTATTATTGAATGCACTTTTATCTTTTTTGCTGCCATGGAAGAGAAAGAGGAAGCATCTGTTAGTGTTTTCCTTTTGTACCCACTGATGCTCCTGTGTTCAGGACCATCCTGATTTCAGGGACTCTCAACCTAATCAGCCAAGACTAGCTGACGCTGTAGTCAGCACTCTTGTGTACCTCATCATAAATCCCTCTGTCCCAAGACTATCAGGAAAACATTATAGAAAGAGAGTTTCCATGTAATTTGTCATGGGACAAATTACAGTTTGTAAAGAGGATCACTTGGAAACGTGATTTGGTGGTATTTTACCTTTCTGGCAAGAATTTGTGCCGGTGTGGTGTCTGATGATCCCAGCGCTGACAAATCTTGCCTGTTTCTGTGTGATCCATGGGACCTCGGTAACTTTCCCCATTGCAGGTCATGCATTCAACTAATAAAATCAAAGCATGGCATATTAATTGCTTCTGACAGCAAAATCAAGAGCACCACTGTTCCATTTAAAGAACAGTAAATCACCTAAACAGCAAGGATATTTTTAGGAAAACTTACATACTATTTTAACTTTAAATTAGGGCTCATGTCCATTAACAGTGGCATAAAATACTCCCTACAGAACTTTTCACACAGTTTAAATGGAATTTTTGTAGTTAGTGTCATACAAAATTACCACAGGGCCAAGATACTACCTTCCTAATTTTTGATAACTATCTGAAAGGTACCTAGAAACTGAAAAGTCCTTGGGAATTTTCCCTTTGTCGGTCTATAATGCCAGGGATCTCAACATCTATACTGTCAACATAATAGTGCTCCTCTTTCAACTTACCCTCCAATACATACACAGAAAATGCACAGTTTGAAATGAGTACACATCATACTGCTACTGTTAATGCAAAGATCAGGACCACACAGATTTGAGAGACCAGCTTCAAATAGTAATCTAGTACTATTTAAAGAATACACATATTTTAAAACAAAAAATCACAGTTCCTTTCTATTAGTGAGCATCCACATCGAATAACTGAGCAGACTTACATTCTTATCTAAAGCTTAGGATAGAATATGACCTACTATTGAACTTCTTGTACTCACTATTTTTAAAAATCTATAAACTGATCTAACTATGCTAAATATTACTGTTGATTCTCTGAGGTTAATTAATAGTTTTCTGGCTGGCACCTTAGGCCACACTGAAAACTCTGAATCATATCAACTAGCTGAAAATGAGACTTCTCAAATGGACAGGTTGATCTGATGTAGCACAGCAGGCATCCTGTGGAATAAATCATTGCTTGGCTTTCCTACGAATCCGGCAAACTTCCCCAAACACATCATTTGTATCTTGTGATTACTGATCATCTAACATTAGCTGAAGTGGGAAAAGATATCAGGGTTTCATTTTATCCACTGGGATCTAGGCTAATGAGTATTTATAGTAGTTTGGGATATACTATTAGAATCATCACTTTTGAAACTTTAATTTTTATAATCTAATAGGACATTAACAATTAAATCTCTAAAACATGAAACCATTTGGCCTGATCTATTTCTTTTCATGTAAGTTAATCTATGAAGTAAGAAAAGAGACAGATTCAGCTTCCTCTCATTTGATACTGAGCTCCCCCAGACAACAGTCGGTAAACACCTGAGGGGGTCCAAGAGCATGTAGATAAAAGTGCTCTGGCTGGCAAAGATCGAATCCACATAGGTTACGGATCATCACATTTCCGCTTTCCATCTGAATAGGATTACAAGCTTACTTAGTCTCCATTTTGAAAAGAATGTAAGGTTTGATAGGTTGATAGGTTCACGTATCATCGATCATTGTCGTTTGCTCCTTTGTATTGAATGAAAGCATATAATAGAATCCTACAATCACAGATAAGAATAAATATACACATGTACAATTTCTAATCTTTAATAGTACTTAAGAACCAGAATACACCTATTTTGTGTCCATCAGAAAATGCAGTTTATAAGAGCATATCCTTTTCAAATTAGAGCAAATAAAATTATTTTTGGGGAAATTGTTGTGGAGCATTATTAAAAGAACGTTTCTCCTGAAACTTTAGAATTTTTAAATTTCTAAAGGAAAAATAGCTACACAAATGAAACAGGTGATTCTATAAGATGACCACTTTCCAGCATGAGTAGTAGATCAGAGCTTCTCCAGACTTTAATGTGCATAAACGTTACTTTGAGATCTTGTCCAATAAAGGACAAGTTCTGACTCAGTGAATCAGGGTTGGGGCATGAATAGTAAGTTCCCAGTGGATGCTGATGCTTCTCGTTCTTGGACCTCACATTGAGTGTCAAGTTTGTAGATAATCTGTTCAATTCTGAAAGTTCTTAGTGTTTGGCAGTAATAGCTTTTAGGAGAGAATGGATTTCCCTTAGATCTTGAAGAATGGATGACATGTGGATAAACTATAAAGGGAGCAAAATAACCTAAATGGTTCCCAAAAAATGAACTAGTATGCTATGTTTATAGTATAGTGAAGGGAGCGTTATGAATGCAGGTGCAAACCTAATGAAGTTGGAAAAAATAATAAAACTTAACATGAATAATGTTCAGTTTTGGAAGGCAATGAAAGTTGCTGTTGGGGTAGGAATTAAATGTATCCTGTGAGGACTGAGATGCTAAAAATATAGTTACATATTCTTTGATTATTCAGTATTTTGAACATGTAAGAAATTATTTGATCCTTGCAGTGAGGAAAGCAAAGCCCACAAAAGTTTTAAGGGACTTACCTAAAACAGAAAATGCCAGATCTGTAACTAGAACACAGGTCAGACCCACAGTCCAGCGCTCTTTCCATTCCCCTAACTGTCTATCCATCCTATATATTTAACTTGTTTCCTATACATTCTAACTGGCCATACTTTAAGATAGACCAAAAGTAAAACTTTTAGAAGGTCAGTCTCCCTGTCTTTTTTTAATATTGTCCTCATTACCCTCTTCCCTCTTTTTACAGCCATCAGTTGTTCTCCTGTTGGTTTCTCACCTATTGAAGGTTACAAGAAATGAGATTGGCTCTCTTATCTAAGGATAAAAAATGTGTGATTCTTCCTTTGCCTCAAACCATCCGGTTAGTCATAAAAATTACTTTGAGAAAGGCAAATTTTGATCTCATATTTACTTCTCAATCTTCGAGAATTCTAAGACTCTTCTAAGTTTTCCCAGCTCATAGTCAAGCCAACCAGGTGTAAACCAAGTCCATCTAAGGACTCAGGTGAAAGCATTAACTAGATAATAGTTCAAGAAGGTAAGCATTGCATCTCCTGTTCTATGTTCTTTTGACTCTCTCTGTTATGGCTAATGTATTCCTTAGCCATTCCAGAAAGCTCTCCCCTTAAAATTAAAAAAAAAAAAATTATGTCCCAGTTCTCATAAATTCAAACAAAATCTCTATTCATAAGTAGAATATTTTTTTCTCATTATAGTTCTGCACTAATTGATAATACAAAGGTACACACACTATACATTAATCATAAGTAGGATTAATTTAACACCTTTCTGGTATACTACTAACCAACTAAACTCGAAAGTTGCTCTGTTCCATTTTTCTCAGTCATAAAGTCACAAGTGATCTGAGTTTACAGACTAAAACTATTTTGAAAGTATCTCTCAGATAAATCCATGCTGGTGATTATTTCAGCAAAACAGAATGTTTAAAATATGAATAGTCTCACAAACCCCCATTTATAAATAATAGTTTTATTTAAATCTTTGTTTTTAAAAGTCTTTTGCCACACAGGAATTACACATTTAAAGTTATAGCAGAATTATTTGGTATTTTATGTGTAAGTATTTTAAAATATAATTGTCTTAATAAAATGCATTTACTTGAGTATTTATCATTTTAAAAACCTGTTTCAATGAAAAATGATTGCTTTATTTTAAATCCCAAGCAAATGTTAAAGCAAAAAGTCAGATTTCATATACCTCAATTTTCCATAATCTTTGAATTAAACGTTAATGGTAGTATTTTCCTTACATAGTTATGTAAGGTTTTAAATGTGATAAATGAGTATTCATTTTCTTTTGGAATGCTTAATATACTTCAAAGGTTTAACTTATCAGATAATAACTTTAATATCAGATATATTTTTATGAACCAAAATTTCAAATTTCAGATAATTATTTAAAGCAAATTTTTTAATATAGTTAGAAAGATTTCAAAATATATAGAAAGATTTCAAAAAATATATATTGTTTTACTTGTCCTTTTCCAAATAGTCCAAAGTTGATTAAAGGTACTTTAATTTTAAAATATACAAAATGATGGCATCTTTAATGTTTCATTCATATAAATAACCTTTGGAACTTGACATTTGCAATATCCATATATTAAAATGTCTCACCCATCATACTATTTAAACATTGTGAATTTTGAGGCTTTTTCCCTCAAATATATATTTTAATAGAAATTTACATCATATGTACATTATTTTGTATATTTTGTATTATCCATTTTGTAAATAACTCTTTCTCTATTAATGTTTGACTATGCTTCTTCTGATTTGAGAGCTTCTTTATTAAAATCCTTCTAAAACATTGTTCATTTTAGTATGAGCTTAAATATCAAAGCTCAATTCACAGTCCTGATATATATTTAGCCCACAGGACAGGTGTTGGTTTACTTCTCTCACAGGAGAGTTTTGCAAGTACTGTCAGACTAAGTAGTTTCCAGAAAAGTATACCTGCGATCTTTGATGCCATGGTGACCAACAGCATCAAGTGCCATTCGTGCTACTGAACAAGGTCCTTTTCTAAGGGAGGTGTGAGAATCTCAAATCATTGAAAAAAATATTCAAGATGTATACCCTAATAAGAATGACCAGAAATTTTCCCAGTCATTTATTTTTAGCACACTTATTTTTTGCCTGATAGTTTAAATCTGTGTGAATATATTTCGATGAAGGTTCTTCTTATAAATCAGGGGTTGAAAAATCACATTGCCACAAACTAGGCACACAGAAAAAATGCTAAACTGTTTAAAGTTTGACCATTTTGCCTTTCCTTGAAAACACTGTCCCAGGTCAAATAAAACCAATAAATAAAACTCTTTGCCAATAATTTCCAACCTCAAAAAACTGTGATAGCAGAGAAATCCCTAAAAGTAGGGTTTTCTTCCATGTGCAAACTTAAGACAGATATTAAATACAGACTTATTCATACAAAACAGACTTATTCATAACGTTATCACAGATCAGTTTATTATTTTTAAAAGAAGAGAAAACAATGAATAAGTTATAGTGAACAGAATATGATATGGAATGGAAAGTAAGAATTTACAAACAGAGTTGGGACTGGCTCTAGCACATTAATTCAAGAATTTTAAACTAACTAACAACAAAAAACAAAATTCGACTTCTCTGTGACAAATAGCCAACAACGGCCTTTTTAGGTGATAAATATCAACCTAATATTTAATGAATATTATGGAAGAAATAGTTCAAAGATATTTGCTTAATAACAAACAAGTAAGATATCCTACTATAAAGACTGGACAGCATTCCAGCAGTAACCCCCACCCCAAGCACTTCAAAACCCTACCAAATTTTTATCAGAATTTAATCCATGTTTCATTGTGATTTTTAGAATTTTAGTTTCAGACACCACTAAAAAGCCAGCTATTACGTAGCCAGAGACTAAGAAAACCACGTACAATGCTGAAACGGTTACTTTTCCTTCTCTTCAGTCATTCATTTTCCACTGGAAAAGTAAGGAAGGGCCCTTTCACGCTGTGAGAGGAGATGAATACGCGGATGTGGAGTGGCTGCCTTCAAGACAGCTGGAATCTATAGATTTGAGCTCTTCAGATAACATTCTGAATGGTACTTAGTTCCAGACTACGTGTCAAATTTGGTTCTAGACACATATTCACCAAAACACATACAGGGCATTCAAAATTTCAGTTACCCCCCTTCTTCATTCTCTTCTGGTTCTGTATACCCTTGCCACACCACTTCAATACAGATTTGACAAAACTTCTGCAGAAGCAGGTTCTGATTGTATAGAATTAGTGTTACAAATAAAGGGCTAAGTGTCATTTGGCTCCTTTCCGGTGAGGAGATTGAGGGAGTAGATTGAGGTATATAAGCTCAAAACAGTAGATGAAGAAGCCCGAATTTTACTCTACCCAGAGAGATACCTCAGGCTCCTTTGAAATTCAAACTAACTCCCTCCATTACTTTGCATTAATTTGATGATAATCAGTTTTTAATTTTTAAAACATCCTATAAAAATGCTCAAATAATGATCTACAGTTGCATTTGCATGGACAGCATATTCATTGTGATTTAATTCAATTCTGTTAACCTTTAATGTGAGTTGCAGTTTTACACAAAGGGGGAACAGAGTGCCCCACATGGCACTCAGGTCATTTACCTTCTGAACACTGAGGAATGTCACAGACTTCGTAGCGTACCTCTGGATTGCTTGTGAAACACCAAGGTCCCCCTTCTTCCCCTCGAGGATTTCGACAGTAGTTTTCCTGTAGGTCTTTACCCCGATAGCTCGAAGGCAAAAAGCTAGTTTTAAAATGATAATCATTACAGTATAAGAGCATGCAACTTTGGGGGGCCTATTAATTTTACTAACTAGTGGATATATTTTCCTGAAAGTAGAGAAATTCTTTACTCTATCTCAGACAGCCGTATATATTAACTTGAATTCTATCACTTCCATCCATTCTTAAAATACTTTAAATTTTATAGACATTTACCTAACTGAATTCTCGTATTCTGCACCAATAAGAATGATTCATCTCTGACTTTGCTAATCATTCTAGAACCTAATTGACACTGTTTGAACCATAGTTTCAAAGTTCCACTCAAAGGTAGCAAATGATACAGGAGAACCCCTAAGGAGAGGCACTGACATCTCACTATTACATTGTTTATCTGAGATAATTACTTGTTTTTTATATATTTTCTTATGAATAATACCCGCCCCCCTTTTCTTCACAATTGATAAACAAATTGATGAAGTAACAGAAACAAAGATTTTAGACTCAAACTAAACCCGGACTCAAATTTCAGCTCTATCTTACTAACTGGAGACCCCAGTGGGCAATGTAGCCTCTTTGAGCCTGTTAGCTTACCTGTACACCGAGTATAACCATAACTTGTAACATCTTACACCTCATGCGGTTGTTTTGAGTTCAAAGAGACAAGAGTAACTGAGACTTAATAAATGCTACCTATTATTAAGTGCACTCCACTTAGTTTTTAGATGTCATAGTAAAAGACAGAAATGCTATTCTCTTTAAAATTTTTTAAAGTTTTCACTGTGACTGGAGCGTGGTGTTTTCAGGCTTAGTTCATAGTATTTGGCCATAGACTGAAATACAGGACCTTTGTTTAAAATTTCTAATGCCCTAGCTATAATTTTGTTATCAGCATAAGGTATTTCAACATAAAAGCCAAAAAGTCCAAAGCTCTTTTTATTCTTTTGTACTGCTTGTGACCTTGGCCTCAGTTGTGCAGCGTGTGTCTCCTGGACTGCGCACATAAACAGCATAAGTAAACAATATACATCTGTAGGTAACATTTGTAAGCGCTTTCTTGGAAAATCCAACTGTATTTTCAATATTCAGTACAGTGTTTTCCATAAAGCTTAATTTCTACTTTTACTGATCTCTGAGTTCTAAATGGTACTTAAACCACAGTCAAATCCAAAGCTTTTAGTCTGTCAGTAAATGCTATTCAAATATGTTTCCTATGCACTTAAACTTTAAGTTAAGAAATAATGGTTTTTCATTATGCTGTAGCACATAATAAATAGGAACATGCCTTGGGTACCAAGCAACATTTTGCAAAGAAATCATTTACTTTGGACGTGAAATACAATAAAGTCCTCAGAAAATATAAATTATTGGTCAAAAATAGTCTAAGAGACTTACTACTAACTAAACAATTTCAAGATATGAATTAAGCATCATTAACATTATGAAATGTCAAAATAGTTTAATTCTTATTCCACTAGCATTTTAAATACTGGGGAATAATAATTAAACATTTGGTCTTATGATTGATACAAATTATAATTAAAGTTTATCATGACTTTACAGTTCTTAACACTATTTAATTTTCAAAGAAAACAATGTCATCTTTTGTCTTCGTTTTAGCTCTATTATTCCAGAATAACTTAAGATAATCTTTGTGGCATTGCATGAAATGTATTTTCTTTTCATTTTTGCCAGTTATCCAATTTTTCATAGTAAATTTATAATGAAATACTCATTTTTCTGATAGAATCAAAACTGAATTTTACTTTATATTTTTTTCATAAAGCATTGCTTTAACCAAATCTACCTAAGAAAACCCCCCTATAACTCTACTTTCTTAAAAGTTTGGCTTATCATAGTAATAAGAATAGGTTATTGTTAATCATGAAAATCTACATAGTTGCCCTATACATTTCACTCGACTAGTATACAACACTAGTCCTCAGGCAATTTACTTGCTTTTTGGGTTTTCAACTTGACTTACAAAATGAATGGAGTGAATTAGATTATTATAAGGTCCTTTACTTTTATCCTTCTATGTATTAAGTTTAAAAAGCTAAGTGATGATTTAACACATTAAATGCACACATTATAAAATACCTGAAGTTTTAGAGATTTTTGTTACACACACACACACAAAACACATACACGTATACACTACACATACACAAACATATACCTTTCCAGTAGATTTGTAAAGTGAAAAAGAAGCTGTGAAGAAGTAATGAATGCATAAGTCAACAGTTTAGTAGGAAAGATGCAAGTTGGAAGGAAGAGAGATAAAGTAAAAATCTAAAATAGGTATGGTTAAAAGAATAAAGTTTTCCCAATAGAGTTAATAAAAATGAAAAATGAAGAGAAAAATATGTGCTGCTTTCCACAGTTCTGTATCAGTGCATATCAAACTCCTCTTTAGGACACGCGGGGTAAAGAGCAGTGTAGGTCATCTCTTCATTCTTTGGTATATATAACTTTTGCCCAAATTAACTGGCATTCTTCAGTGTTCTGAGGTTTTTAGTGTGCTTTTCTTTAACATATCATACTTGACCAAGTGATGAAGCCTAATCCTGTTCTTTGTTCTTATGTGTTCATTCAACACATATTTATGAAAATCTATTACACCCATGCCCTGTGCCAGGCAATAAGCTCTGTAATAAACTTATACTCACATGCATACTATTTTTGGTTCTTTGTCCTTGTGACCAAAGCTTTATTTTTAGAGAGATAAGTGAAAGAAAATGTAAAATTGATTTATATCCAAATATACTTGGAAATACAAATTAGATCTTCTGGGTGCTAGCCACCTTTTCTTTTCTTTTAATATGAACTGTGTTTATAGGAAACTTGATCCATTCCATCATCTGCTTCTTTAATGAATGCTGGGTGGCCAGTGAAGGATACAGATGGAGATATCAGGTCACCTGATTTTCTAGTTAAGCTTCTATACTAATTTCATCATCTATCATCATCTTCCCATTAAGCCACTTGTAAAATATTTCAATTTAGGGAGTCCACAATAAATCACCCTTCTAGACAGAGACATATATAGATATATATTTATTTTTCCACTTTCCATACAATTAATCTTTAGTTATCACTTTAAAAGTGTTAACCTATCATTTAGATATTCCAAATAGCCGCTAATTGATGAAAATGTGTTGCTCCCATTGAATACAAAAACTGATTGACCTATGAAGTCTTCTCTTCCTTAAAGCTCTATATCACAAGGAAATGTTTGTTGATAAAATAGCTGATTGGACTGGGAAGCCAGTTCCCAGGGAGATCTATTTCACATGTACTCCTGTAGCAGAGAATCATAATCATAGAGAATTTGGGTTGAAATAAGACCTTTACTGGGTCAGTCCAGTGCACTCTCCTTGACTACAGTAGGATTGATTTCAAACACTATTCCTTTGTTCATGAAATTCTTAGATCCATCTATTTAAGCAAAATGTTTTCCTCACTATGCAGGGAATGCTGCTGCTGCTAAGTTGCTTCAGTCGTGTCCGACTCTGTGCGACCCCATAGATGGCAGCCCACCAGGCTCCCCCGTCCCTGGGATTCTCCAGGCAAGAACACTGGAGTGGGTTGCCCTTTCCTTCTCCAATGCATGGAAGTGAAAAGTGAAAGTGAAGTCGTTCAGTCATGTCTGACTCCCAGTGACCCCGTGGACTGCAGCCCACCAGGCTCCTCCTTCCATGGGATTTTCCAGGCAAGAGTACTGGAGTAGGGTGCCATTGCCTTCTCCAAACAATATAATTGGTTTTGTCCTCTCATAGGATTTGCATGATGCAGGGACTGGCACCATGCAAATCCTATGAGAGGACAAAACCAATTATATTGTTTGCTTTGTACTATAATGATAAAACTATTTTTTGGAGGTATTCATGCATAATTATAAGTAATGAATTTGACAAAAATAATTAGTTGCTTTCTGTTATTCAAACACTGTAAAACTGATTCACTTGGACGCTTGCTGGTTGGCATTAACTAGACCAACATCAAAGATTTCATCCCAGTGTAGACCAACCAACTCTTTTTCTTTATATGTGGACCAATGAACTCTGTTTACTGAAGTAAAATCATCTTGCATGGTTATTCCCCACCAAATGAATGAAAATGGACAAAGTGGGTTCATCAAGGCAAGTAAATTACCACTGTTGCAAAAAGAAGTCACAGTATGTATCCTGATTTGCTGAGTGTTTGGCCCGAAAGTTGTTAAAAGCACAGGATTTAGAGTGGCATTGGCAGGCCTCAGATTCTGATTACACGACTTGCTAGCTGTGTGTGACTTTGAAAACTTACTAAGATCTTCGCCATTCAGTTTCACCATATAAAAAACAGAACTAATAAAAGCACCTACTGTGTGGTTCTTGGGGGCTTCCTAGATGGTGCTAGTGATAAAGAATTCACCTGCCAATGCAGGAGACACAAGAGACATGGGTTCGGTTCCTGGGTTGGGAAGATCCCCTAGAGTAGGAAATGGTACCCCACTCCGGTATTCTTGCCTAGAAAATTCCATGGGCTGAGGAGTCTGGCAGGCTACAGTCTATAGGGCCGCAAAGAGTCAGACACGACTTAGTGACTGAGCACACAGGTGGTTCTTGAGAGGATTAAATGAGATAACCTAGGTATACTGTTTAACAAGGTACTAGGCACATGGTAATATAAATCTTTCAGTGCATCTAATAACCAGGTAGAGCTATTTTAAACTACTGCTGCTAAGTTACTTCAGTCGTGTCCGACTCTGTGTGACCCCATAGATGGCAGCCCACCAGGCTCCTCCGTCCCTGGGATTCTTCAGGCAAGAGTACTGGAGCGGAGTGCCATTGCCTTCTCTGATTTTAAACTAGTTCCTGTTAAAATTATTTCCAGAATAAGTCTTGAAAAACTTTGGCTATATATAGCTCTCCAATGAGTAGATATCTGTTTCTCCTCCATGATGTTTAAAACTCTCAGACTAATGAGTCTATGGATATTATATTTACTCATCTTTATATAGCATTCATCTGTTATAATGAACACAATCTTTCTCTTAACTATAGACATTTAATTTCCAAGAAATAAGTTTTCTCCAGTCATTAGGTGCTAGGTGAAAAGGGAAAGGTGGTCATCTGAGACACAAATTTTTAGCAAAGCTCTATAGAAAAACTGGTGGCTAGGTTATTTCCCCCAAAAGATTCTGATTTAATCAGTCCATATTGACACCCAAGTGGTAGGATTCATTAAGGGCTTTTAGCGATTTTAATGTGCAGCCAAGTTTGAGAACCACCATGGTTAAACAACATTTGGCCCCTGGGGAAGATCAGAATTTCTCCATCTCCAACTTAGCACAGACAACCTCTCCACTCCAGCTGCAGAGTGCTGTGCCTTCTCACAGGCAAAGGGAAGGAAAAAAAAATTTATTACTTTTTTATTATTTCTTCCCAAACACCAAGATCTATAAATTGAGGTTTTGTGGTGAAATAATGTTAGGCTACATCTTAATGATATATATTTTTTATTCTTTGGCTAACTATCAGCTATTAATTCAGAAAAGCCTTAGACTAATACATTTCAGCAAAGTTGGCTAAACTATTACAGAAGTGTAGGATTAATCTGAAGGACTAACCTGGGCCTGCTAACAGACCCGTCCAAGAAAGGCTCTATCTTCCTTTCTTCATGTTAGTCTTACCTGTGTTCGTGTGGTATCATGGAATTCCAGGGCTGACATTTGATGCCACTTTTAGTGATAGATACCGTTCCCTTGTAGCTACCGCCTTTACCAATGATACAGTTTCTAATGTAGTCTATTAAAAGAAAGCAGAAAAAAATGTTATAACCATGTGTAATATATGCTGTATATATTAAAAATAAAAATTATAAAATTCCATTTGAATCTTTAAGTAATTAATGCTTATAAACCACCACAAATACTGAAATTTCTTGCCTAAAACTTCTACTAATATTTTCAAAATAATGCATTTAGAGTAATCCAAAACAAACAAAAACAACAGACCATTGAGAAGTTTTAATTTTGTGAGTATATACCTGGGAAACTCTAGAGATTAGTCTACCTGTTTAACGCAGATTATTCTATATACTCAATTGACGAGGCAAATTTAATTTGGCCCAATTATTTGCTTAAGTGCAGAGACCATTTTAAGAAAATATTAAAAATAAAAATTTGTAAACCTATTTGAATTCAAGCAGTTACTTTGAGGTAATGGAAATAACTGATTATTTTGATATAAATGATCTGATTCATTTTTTTTTAATTAGAAGATAATTGTTTTACAAAGTTGTGTTGGTTTCTGCCATACAACAATGCAAATGAGCCATAAGTGTATATGTTTCTATATGTATATCCCCTCCCTCTAGGTCACCACAGAGCACCAGGTTGGACGCCCTGTACTATTCAGCAGCTTCCAACTAGCTATCTAACTTACACATATAGTGTATATATGCCAATGCTATTGATTTGCCTTTACATCAGTAAAATCGTGTGAGTTTTTGTGTATGTGTGTGTATGTGACAATTACATTATTCTGATTATTATTTTCCATATTTTTTCTAACAGATTGGCTGCTAAATTATAGGACAATCAAATAGAAACAAGCTGTATATTCCTATCAAATAGCAGTATATTCAATTAGCAATCTAGAAGACTGAAGATGGTTTTACACTAGATTATAAATCATGTTTAGGATTTATAGAATTATTGGGGTGCATAGAGATCATCTTATTTTCTAACATGAATTAATTTTAATGTAATCTAAGCATTTTCCCTATTAACAAAGAAATGAATATGTGTATCACTAAATAACTAAATTTATGAAAATATGATATAACAAAACATTAAAATTGAGACATAGTATTATCAAAAACATAACTCATGATTATTATTTTGTGTGATGAGAGATTATTTTATTGATATAAATCTGCTTTGGAGCAAAGTAAATACCTTGAGAATACAGTATCAAATTACCAGCATAGACAAATTAACAAATAATATGGTCTCAATTCTTTTAAAGATTTTTTTAAGTATATAACTAGCAATAGATCCAATTAAATTTTCAAAACCTCCATATTTTATTATTATCAGCCATCATAAGTATAACTTAGATTAATTATCCATAGATTAAAATTTAGTTATTAGAAAAAAGTTGTTAAAATTTAGAGTACTGTATAAATATATGTTTATATATATAAAATGTCTTAAACTAATATAAATATATAAAACATCTTAAACTAATAACTTAAGGTGGCACATTCTAAAATGAATGTGGAGAATATCAGTCCCAGGAGATGTTACTAGAAATAAACAAAGAGAGAGGGGGTAATCTAATTATGGAAAATTTGGGAAAAGCTCTTTTTAAAGGGCCACACTGAAAACAGTCAAGGCGTTAGTGTCATCTGTCTTAATGGATGAATCGACTGCATAACAGATCAGGATATGATGGAAAAATCAGTTAGAAAGAGCACTGTGGCAGGTAATTACATATACTTTATACTTTATTTCATTATGAAATATTTAGAGAAAAGCCAGTTACCTTTGTTTTCATAGAGATCAAATTCATGGCCAAACTCTTTTTTTACTCCACTTGACATGCTATTGAAAGGGAACCAGAGGCATCGTTTTCTTGCTTTATCAAAAACAAAGGCCCTGAAAAAAATATCTGAATGAAAAGAAGGAATACTACTATTTATACAGCTTTTAAAGAATAGGTACATGGTTTAACCAAGGAAGATAATATAAAAACAAATGAATTATTACGTATACAGAAACGAGGATATTTGAACCTACAATTTTGATAGCGAAATGAGACAGAACAAAATTAAATTTTTATAGCTGTAGATTTAAATACCAGATAGAGTAAAACTTGAAATGGTGTCATGTTATTCTACATGAAATGTAGAAAAATGAGGGCTTCAACAAGCACAATCAATATACAACACAATTACTTGGCTTATTTATGAAGATTTTATTATTTTTGTAAGTACACAGAAAGTTGGAAGGTTTTTTTGTGGTTATATACAAATGATTATATTTTAAATATCATGATTAATTTCCAGAGTTTATAATTATAAAAAGCACATTCTAAACTGACATGTCCTAAAATGCAATAGACAAATCACAACCCCAAGAGATCCTGCTAGCAAAGAAGGATCTGAAATCAAATGTTTGGGAAATTTTATATACAGCATCCTTTCTTGTTGAGTTATAAAGCATTGAAACTTATTAAAGGCTATGAAAATCCCTGTATTAGTTAGCTTTATATAAGTAAATGTTTCCTAAATAGATTTGCTTGCATAAGCATTTTTAATTTTTAAGAAACTATTAATATAATAGAGAATATGCTTCTAATATATCATCTTGACAAAAATAACTAAAATGTGTTAACTCTTAAAATCATCATTCCTACAGCTAAGTATTATATTGGATTTTTGTTGCTCATTAAAAAATATATTTCTAAAAAAATATATATGTTTCTAAAGCAGAATGATAAATACAAAAATCCCTTAACTGAGAATAGTAAAGTACTTAAAATTTTCAACACATTAAGTGTTACCATTTTTTACAATACAAAAAATAAAGTTAGAACCTGAATTATTTTCTTTCCATTAAGAAATAATATTAAAACTCCTTCTTACCATGTTCATGCTAACTATAATGCCACCATGTATAAGCATCAAATTAAGAGAAATACACAGATTTTCTAAGAATAAAGATTTTTCACTCCCAGGCCATATATTTTGAAACCTCAATTTTCTTGCAATTTTAGATAGTTCAAGTTAATCACTTATTTCTTTATATTTCAACAGCTTTTAAATATTTTTAAATGAGGGGAAATAACTTTTATAAAACAACTTTTTAAAAGATGCTATAAAATTATTTAAAATATTTTATCTATTATTATATTTTTACATAGTACATTTTAGTCTACAGCTAAATAACATCAAAAATTATATATATAAACTCTGTGCTTTGGTTTACAGGTAGACATTTTCAAATATCCACCTACAAGAACATTTTATACCTGTAATAGCATTAGAAAACAAACATAAAAATATATTGTTGCAATTGATAAGAAATAACTTAGTAAGAGAAAAACTGACTAATGATAGATTTGAATTTTGATCTGGAAGATAGTAAACTTATGCAATACGTGTTACATTTCCCTATTGTAGGGCATTAGGGAGAGAGTGTTAAATGACTTTCAAAGTGTAATAATTAGATAAAGAATACACATGAAGATAAAAAACTAAACAAATACCTAAAAGGAAATCTTAAAGTTACAGAATCAAATACCTACCCCTTAACTTCACCTTAAAATTAAAATGTACCACACATACATGTACTACTTTTCTGTCAATAACGTGGCAGGTGACTCATTGAACCCCATCAAGAACATGTAAGATTGCCTGTTTCATTCACCATTTTCTCACAGTCCATGGCAATTCATCTACTCTCAGAAAACTGTTTTTGCTCATATCATTTTACACCTCTATGTGGACTGCATCCAAGCTAACAAATTCCATGAATTGCATATCTTCTTTTAAGTTTGATTTTAGGAGTCTTTATCCTAGTCATATTTTTAACTACCATCTTCCTTTCAAGAATTCATTATGTTGAGTTGTTTATGGCAGGAGTGCACTTTCAATACCATTTACCCAGTCATAGTTAGAAATTTTCATCTCTTAAGTCAGTTCTTGTACGTAAATTTTCTGAAAAGCTTAGAATCAGGCATTCTGGTCATCTTTCTCGTACAGCAAAAAAAATATTTTCAGTCTCTATAAAATCAGTATTGTTGACACTTCCTCAAGAGGAAACAGTGTTTGAGACTTCCACCTCATGCCCACTGAATCACAGATGCTTTCACGCAGCATTGCTGGTATTTTCCAAAGGTTTTTGTGTAATTGCCATTGTTTTTTAATGATTCTAGTTCATGTTACAAGCTGCAAAAAGATCTTCAATTCTTGAAGAACTTACTTTTAGAGTATTACAGTATGTCCATTCAATTCTGAATGGAATCACTAAATATATTACTTAAATAGGTGTGTGGCCTCCCTGTCCATCACCAACTCCCGGACTTTACCCAAACTCATGTCTATTGAGTCGGTGATGCCATCCAACCATCTCATCTTCTGTCATCCCCTTCTCCTCCGCCTTCAATCTTTCCCAGCATCAGGGTCTTTTCAAATGAGTCAGTTCTTCGCACCAAGTGGCCAAAGTATTGGAGTGTCAGCTTCAACATCAGTCCTTCCAATGAACACCCAGGACTGATCTCCTTGTGGACAGACTGTTTGGATCTCCCTGCAGTCCAAGGGACTCTCAATAGTCTCCAACACCACAGTTCAAAAGCATCAATTCTTCGGCGCTCAGCTTTCTTAATAGTCCAACTCTCACATCCATACATGACCACTGGAAAAACCATAGCCTTGACTAGATGGACCTTTGTTGGCAAAGTGATGTCTCTGCTTTTTAATATGCTGTCTAGGTTGGTCATAACTTTCCTTCCAAGGAGTAAGCGTCTTTTAATTTCATGGCTGCAATCACCATCTGCAGCGATTTTGGAGCCCAGAAAAATAAAGTCTGACACTGTTTCCACTGTTTCCCCATCTATTTCCCATGAAGTGATGGGACCTAATGCCATTATCTTAGTTTTCTCAATGTTGAGTTTTAAGCAGACTTTTTCACTCTCCTCTTTCACTTTCATCAAGAGGCTCTTTAGTTCTTCTTCACTTTCTGCCATAAGGGTGGTGTCATCTGTATATCTGAGGCTATTGAAATTTCTCCAGCAATCTTGATTCCAGCTTGTGTTTCTTCCAGTCCAGCGTTTCTCATGATGTACTCT
This sequence comes from Bubalus bubalis, assembly GCF_019923935.1. Classification (NCBI taxonomy): domain Eukaryota; kingdom Metazoa; phylum Chordata; class Mammalia; order Artiodactyla; family Bovidae; genus Bubalus; species Bubalus bubalis. The sequence continues at coordinate 38,502,580 of NC_059164.1, read as the reverse complement.
GCATATAAGTTAAATAAGCAGGGTGACAATATACAGCCTTGACATACTCCTCTTCCTATTTGGAACCAGTCTGTTGTTCCATGTCCAGTTCTAACTGTTGCTTCCTGACCTGCATACAGATTTCTCAGGAGGCAGGTCAGGTGGTCTGGTATTCCCATCTCTTTCAGAATTTTCCACAGTTTATTGTGATCCACACAGTCAAAGGCTTTGGCATAGTCAATAAAGCAGAAATAGATGTTTTTCTGGAACTCTCTTGCTTTTTTGATGATCCAGCAGATGTTGGCACTTTGAACTCTGGTTCCTCTGCCTTTTCTAAAACCAGCTTGAACATCTGGAAGTTCACAGTTCACATATTGTTGAAGTGCATGCTAAGTCACTTGTATCCAACTCTTTGTGACCTAATGGACTGTAACCTGCCAAGCTCCTATGCTCATGGCATTCTTCAGGCAAGAACACTGGAGCAGGTTGTCTTGCCCTCTTCCATGGGATCTTTCCAACCCATGGATCAAACCCATGTCTCTTACTTCTCCTGCACTGGCAGATAGTTTTTTTTCCACTAGTGCTATCTGGGAAGCCTATATATATTTAGGATAGACAAGTGTGAAGGATGACACCATTTCTGAGCAGAGAATTTTGGTCGTACATTGGTATTACCACAAGTGGTTTTCTGCACAGGTTGGCTTAAATTTGGTGACTAAATATAACTCAACCAGAATATGGTAGAAAAGTGTGAAACCTCATATACATGGGATATGTAGAGATTTATTAATAAGGTCACATGTCTTCTCCAACACAACAAAATCATTTTAATTTCTCCTAAATAAAATAAAGGGAAGTCTGTTTTGTTTTTTCTAGCCAAAGGGCTGATTAGTGTAAAACTTGAGGCTTAGCAGTACTTTCCTTATTTGTGGACCCAGGAGAGTGCATTTTCAGATTCAAAGTTAAAAATCAACAAAGAGATGTGGTTCTTCTCCCATTCCCTTTGCCCTGCCCTTCTAACCCTGAGAGGGAAAAATACAATAAATCCAACCCCTCAATTGCCAGAAGAACATCTCCATAAATCTACACAGCTGAGATGTTGATTGAGAGTAATTTTCTCTATTATTTTTTTTTAATATCAAGACTTTTCTAGGAAAGTCAGAGAAAGATGGAATTATCATATGAATTATTTGCAAAGTTAATTCCCCACTCCCTGTGCCAGGAAATATCTCCCAGTAAGTGGCAATTTGGCTATAAGAATACTTCTAGAGGAGATATAAATGAAAAGAAAAGAGATAGTCTGTCTTCCCACTAAATCTATGGAAGACTTCCTCTGACCATGTCCTTTCTCCTCAGACCCATAACACTTATTTCCCTGAGAAAGGCAATTTGAATATAGGAATTCTGGCCATGACATTCCTAAAATCTGTGTTCACATCATGTGTCACAAGCCAAATGTAATAGAGTAGATTCTTCAAAAGTGACAGGTGGCCCTGTGCAATGCTATTGAAATGGAATGAAATAGGGAATAAAACGGTGAAAAGTGAGAGGAGGGAATGTTTTTTGAAGAACTAGAACATGAATTTTCTTTGGGCAATTTGGAAGACTATTCAGATGAAATTGTCACCTTCATGGCCCCAAACTCCAAGTTGTATGCTCTGAGAGTACTGACAAAGTGGGAAGGAATTTTCCTGGGAGGTGCAGAAGAACTTTCAAAAGATGAGACAACTCCCCATTTGAGTCCCCTCGTGCCTCTTTGAATTGCTCCATCACTTTTCATCTAAAACTTCATCACACTACCTCCTAACTACTTTAAGAGGCTGTTTAAGCTTTTGCTGCTAACACCAATACCCCTAGGTTTTTTATCTAATTATATCAACGCTTTTTATTTCTAGCCCTAAAGACAATAAGTTGCAGTAAGTTTTGACTGTTGCCCAATTTATATTCTGAAAATTCCTCCACTCCTCTTGTGAGGAAAATAAGAAAAAGTTTACTCTGAACAGAATATTTTAAAATATTAGAAATAAAAAGTTAATCTAATTGAATTTTAGTTCCTAAAGTTCAATTGTTCATAAAATGAGAAAATACAAATTCCATAACTAAAACAACTATGAATTCTAAACAATCTTGTGGTTCATGTGTTCTCCCTTACACATATTTCCATCAAATGAGAGCTAAGTCTTCTGTTATAATGAGTTAAAACTAACCAAGCTTATAATTTTAAGAGCACATCCCATTGAATTCAAAACCGATGATGATAATGAGCACATTCTATATTTGGAAAATTATTCTAAGAACAAAATGAAGCAACTTACTTGCAAGTGAATGGAAGTCCTTTATTCCTAATACATCTATTGGCACATTGGTCTGCAGTGTTCATTTTTTTTGTTTTTATCTTCAGTAATGGGTCCTCTTTAATTAGAGTAGTCTTTGCTGACCTTTTGAATTCATGAAGTGTGTTTCTTCTTTTCTTCTGTCCTTCTATTAATAATAATAATTTTTTTAAAACATAGGGGAAAATATTTTAAGGGTCATATAGTAAAATATCCTTTAAGAATCATCTACAAGATAGTGATTTTGACAACATACCGGACCTCCAGGGCTTGGAGGTAGAATGATGCGGGGAATGATACTCTCAGATAATTAAGAGCAAGAAAGGAATACTTAATTGTGAAGAAAAAATAACTTCTCATACAGAGTCACTTATCTACATTCTTTCAAATGAAGGATGCTTTTAAAAATTAGGACAGAGTTCACTCTTAAGAAATAAGTAATATGATATTCTCCAAACAGTATGAAAGCAAGTGCCAGGGCATATCATATCATATCATGTTCTATAATTTAATTTGTCATTTCCTTCTACAATTGATCTTATGTAACTTATAGTATTAATACTAATTACATAAGCCAATTCAATGACAGGTGAGAAACTTCTCCTTAAAAATGGTGCACTGGATAAATACTTGACTTGCTCTTTAAAATATTTCATTCTATTCATATTTTAGTCTTTCTCATTTCCTACATAAGACTTTTCTGTGTTTGGGGGCACTATTTCTTAGTATCGCTGAATTGCTTGTTTTGAAATCAAGCCAAACGCTATAAATCAAATGAATGTAAAACTTCATCCTTTAATGAAGCAATATCATTTTTCTTCATCATAGTATTCTACCAGGCCCCTAGATACATGAAGCCTCCTACTAAAAACCCAAAGAGCAGAGCCAAAATATCCCAAAAGACTTAATCTTTGAATAATTTTGGAATATGAAGAACTTCTTCATTCTTAATTTATCCAAAGTTACCTGGTCTCTAATGATAATCTCCTCTTCACAATGAGGATCAAATTGTCTAAGAGACAGTAGCTATTTTATAAAGGATGGACATAACTGTACCCCTCCCCTGCCTGTCCAACTTTCGAATACCCTTACAACAAAGGTAGCAATAAATTTTTAAGATCAAGAAACCAAGATAGAGGGGAAAACTGGCAACTTAGAAGATCTGATTCAAAATCCAGCTGCCTGGATTCAGAACCCCCACTCTTAAACACTTACAATGCCATCCTCCTCTAAGATTTGCTAAGAGAGTATATGAAAATATGGCTTATAAATAGTTTCTGAAGATTTGGTTAAAGCTATCAATAGAGAAATAACTTGCATGTCAGAACAAGAAATCATTTCCGGTCTTTAAACATGGTGAAATGTGTCGAGAAAAGAGGATGAAAATTTTTGTGCAGGAAATTTGGGAATATGGCTTAACAGAGTGAGATAACAAGAATAGCATCATACTTTGAAGCTTGCCAGCAACCACTAGCTCCAGTCGTTTTATTAAACATGCAAATGCTACTCGCTAATATCTATCCTAACATGAAGTCCACAAGAAACAGGAGGAAACATGAATTCCTCTGAATTTCTGGTTCTCTGTAAAACCCCAGAATAAAATCCCCAAAAGACTGGAACTAATTTCTATAATAATGCTTACATTTTATCTTCTTTTCTTCAACTTTTCTTTGCCCTACAAGATGAAATGGCTATGGTAAAAGAGATATAATTTAGAAGACATTTTAACATAGAAACTCAGTCAACCAAATAATCTATCAACATGTTATTCATTGAGTGTGGACCAAATGCCTTGCATAATGTTGGCAGACTGATGATAATTCTGGCATTCTTATTGACTTGCCAAGTGACTTTGTTTTATTACCTTAAATGCTAATGTCCATTATTCAATCTATTGATACAAAATAAAAGTTATAGTTGAACTAAAAGGAGTGATTTAAACTGTAATCATTTGGAAATCAATTTCGATTATGAAATATTATGAATATGCAAAATATTACTTTTGTTTTTGAAATTTCATCCTTTAATTTCTGGCATAAGAGAAGAAACCGTTATTCTCCCAAGCTAAGAAGTGGTATTATTCTTTTCAAATTTTTATTTCTGCCGTATGACCATGTTAATGGGAGCTAAGTTTCACCACTAAGAGTTTTTCCTTCTTTTGACCTTGGTGCACTATTTCATAGATGCACTATTTCTTCAGATGATTTCATAAAGATCATCTGAATTTCTGTATAAATTGGAATATTTCTTAGAGACAAATAGTAATAGATGCAAAAAATATACTCAAAAAACTATTACCAAAATGAAAAAAAATATGTTATATATATATATGTAATCAATTAAATTAACTAAAAGTACAGAACTTAAATTGGCCTAATGTATATTGCATTTATTACATATGTTTAAGTGTGAGAGAAGAATGTAAAACTAAATTTAAAAAGTCTAAGACAAACACTGAGTTCAGATATACATTTTATTAATTACAAAAAATAGCACCTCTGGCCAGTGCTCTGTTTTGTTTTCTCAGAACCAGACAACAGAAGGAAGGCATTGAGGATGACTATAGAGAAAAGGGGTTTCTGTGGGATCGTTGGTTATGTTTAATTCTGCAGATCCTCAGCTGACCTATAGAAATGTGTTAATGTGTGGCTGTACCTCATAAAAATAGTCTACTCTTGCTTGCTGACAAACTTTCAATCACTACCTTTCATCTAAAGATCAAAAAGTATCCTGAAAAACAAATAAATCTATAATTTCCCTTTACTAGATAATAAATAGGAGAGAAAAGCTTGTCTGGGGTTACAAAGCTAATCAGAGGCAATCAGAACCAGATACTAGGATTCCCTTTTCACTCTTTATTTCTACTGACTTAGAAGCTTTCCCTTATAGTTCAGTCATCTCTACTAGGTCAGTAAATGATTACTCAAAACTGCAAAGTTCAAGCTAGTTGTACATCATGTAATCCACACACCTATAAAATTAATTCCTTCTTCAATAAAAGAAAAATTTAAAACAGGAGTCATTCAAAAACAGCATCTGAAAATAAAATTCCTTTGCTGAAAATACTTTCAACTTTCTCTTCCATATGTATTAACAACTGATACTTGTTTTGCTAAAAACAGTTAAAACACAAACTTAATTTTGGAGGAAACTCAAAAATATCTTTGGATAAGATTTTCCCTACTATTTTTTTGTGCATGACTGTTAGTTGAAGTTTATAAACAAAATACTGAAATGAAATCAAAGGGTAAGAGATCACTGCAACTTTGTCATACTTTCCTGTATTTTAAACTGCAACTCCTTTTCCCTCTTCCCTCAGTATGGGAAAACATTCTCAAAGCTATATTTCCTAAAAAAAGCTTAAGTCCCAGTTTTAGAACTGAAATCATTAAGATCTTAGTGAAAACCTACAAACAGAAAGTAGGGTCAAATATATCAAGGTGCTTGAAGAAAGACGCATTTCTCCCTCTGGTCCCCAGGCCTCACACTCATTTCTCTCAGTACCTCATATATTTCTTCTCTGTATGGACTAACCATTGACTTCAAAGGAAAATCATGCAAAGGGAAGGATTTGCAGGGTGTGGAAAGAAGCAGGAATCTGGCTCCACATATTCTGAGAAACCTACCCACGTGATTAGTGATTAACAGCTTGAAGTGGCAAGATGTTAAGATGAAAGTACACAAATAATTAATGGAAGGGAATGGTAGTGACTGGAAATTTACTTCCCAGAGGCAAAAATCATAAAAAACAAGTCCAAATCTTCATTGCTGTTATCTAGGAACTTGGATTCATAAGCAGACAATTTTCTCCCCTTCTTTAGAGAAGTAAACAGTATCACAAGTAAAGATGTCAAGAAAGGATCAAATCAGATTTCAATCAAATGTTAGTATTTGAGAAGCAGTGTAATTATCTCTTCCAAAAAGATTTACAAATGAAATGATGTTCAGTATGAGTTTAGGACCCTCCCTAGGCATCTCCCTCCTTCTACTTCATTCCACTTCCTCCTTCAGCCTCTTCCTGGTCTCTTGCTTCATTGTCTGTTTCTTTCTATAGCTCTCCTCCACACCCCAACCAAAGCAACCACGCTTCATCCATGTATTTGTGAACTCAGAACCATCCATAATGTTTAAAATAATGTAATTTAGTGTGATGTTCAAGCATACATATGCACCATGCTCAGTCGTGTCTGACTTTTTGTGACCCCATGGGCTCTAGTCCACCAGGTTCCTCTGTTCATGGGATTTTCAAGGTAGGAATACTGGAGTGGGTTGCCATTTCCTCCTCCTCCAGGGGACCTTCCCAACCCAGGGACTGAAACTGCATCTTTTTTGTCTCCTGCATTGGCAGGCAGATTCTTTACCACTGTGCCACCTGGGAAGCCCATATACATGCTAGTCTATTTTTCCAAACCTAGGTCATACTCCTCCTCCTCAGGCACTCAGTACACCACCCCTACATGATTACCTGTCCTTTGATATACTTACTCATTTCAGTACCTTCAGCCACTTTATGTTTCCCTGACTTAAGTACTGAGCATACTACTACCTATATTTTCATACTCCACTCGGCTATTACATACCCCCTAAACCTTATTTGATCTTCTAAGCTAGAAATGAACTCTCAACCGTAACATAATACTACTTTTAACACAGAATCATCCTTGTATTACTAACTAAAGTAGATTTTTTTAAGTAAGTTTTGATTGATTTCACTGCTTCTGTTTTCAATATAAATAAAAGGAAAAAATGCACATTGCATATTTCATTCATGTAGATTTAGGTAAGAATCTCAGTTCTATCCATTATCTAAGATAATAAGACAATTAAGAGTTTAACTTCAGTTTCCTTCTGTAAAATGAGTCAATCCAATAATGCCAATCTTATTAGAATTAAATAAGCTTTGTTTTAGAACCAGGTCCATAACAGTTGCTCAACAAATGTAGGTCTTTTTGTCATTTGTTCATCTGTAAATCTTGCACAGACTCCTTGACAATAGGGGCTCCTTTAATGTTCCTTTGTTGTTGTTAGAGGGAATTGGATATTTGTATCCAGTGCAGGTGGGATGATGGAGGATAATCCTATGTGGACTAGTTTCTTATAAAGATGGCTTGGGTCTGTAACAATATTTCTTCAAGTTTTTTGAAACTTTTCTAAAAATATCTCCATAATACATTCTGCTCATAACTGGTTATCAGCTCATTATAATACCGACTTCGTTTTAAATATTGTGTTATCTCACAGTATGTAAAAATGCAGAGTCATCAGATAAATCAAAAAAGTATAACCTAAGCAAGTAACAGCAATAACAAAGTTCTCAATGTTCCATTTTAGATGTTATATAAAAGAACAGACTTTCTTTGTATGTTCTAAGAGGGCTAGCCATGTTTTCTACTTTGAAGAATGTTATGTTTTTTTAAAAACTATCAAAATAAACTTGACAAAGGCAAATCCTCTTTTGGATAACAATTTTAACATTATCCACTCTAGGAATTATTCTATTATCTGTAATTCCCAACTGGCTTCTTCTTGCTTGCAGCATTCTCTTGGGTTCCATTCTCCCTATATTCAGGAAATGCAGTCATTTCAACACTAGCCAAAGTGAAATATAATTGCAAGTGTATATCTCCTGCCAAAGTTTCAAAATGCATGCCAAAAGCAGATAGGCATTGTCTATGGTTGATCTACTGTTTGGGTTTTCCACACCGCGATCCCCATGGATTAGCACAGATGACCCCAGGTAACCATATTCTACGTCAGCCCATCAACATTTTAATTTTAGAAATGAAAATCCTCAAAATGTTAGCCATCATTTCAATTTAGGCTCAAAATCCCCCAAACCAGCAATGTCATATAAGAATTAATTTTAACATGACACATCTCAAGGGTGATAACCTGCTAGATTGATACTTTTTTCCGATCTCTTTAGAAATCTAACATAAATGCTTTCAAACTGACCCTTTCTACACAGTGTTGTTTTCCAAAAAGAACACGTCACAAAATCAAAGAAAGCCAGGTAGGACTGAATGACTTTTCTTGTCACTTGCAAATTCTTGGTGTTTTCACCCTTTGGATTACATCGAAAACTAGATCAGAGGTCTGATAAATTTCATATTTAACTTATCTCAAAAAATACATCCAGTTCTCTGTCTTGTATTATTTTTTAAAAAACCATGTCTACCATCTGGGCATTTGTTCTATTCCTTTATTCCCTTGTGCCCACCTCTGATGCTCACTACCCTCTCCTGTTGGCATCCCAGCCACGACAGTGATAATACAACCAAATACAGATGTTTCCTCTTGCCCTGATAACAACAGAAAACTTCCCAAAGCAGCAAATGAAAGTCTAAACTTCCAGACAATATGAACTCCCAAGCAACTCCTTCCCAACCTGTAAATTCTGGGGAGAAAACAGGAGACCAAAAGGAGCAGTTCTGCAGCTATAATCAAGTCACACAATTTTTGCCTCCCTTGCACTGCAGTGTCCAAAGGGCAGGCTTCCATACTCAGAAAGAATAAGACCTTAGAAGAGAGGCTTTCTCTTTCATTTTTATAACATGCATATACTCAGAGTTTAATCTGCCTTCTCCAAACGAAAACCTGTATTAAGTCATAATTTGGCCCTGAATGTTGATTGAGTGATGTGGGATAGCGGACTGTCGTGGAAAATTGTCTCTGAAAAAAAAAAAAAAAATTGTATCCCTGCTGTACTGACCATCACTGTCCCCGTTCAGATCAGACCCTCTGTTCAGCTTTAAACTTCTCCAAGCTGGTGTTAGCACTCCATTCCCATTCCACCATCCAGGACTATCAGGCTAAGTGAGATGGGGCTGGATCAATGAGAGATGGGTGGAAACAACAGGGGGGATGCTAATTATCATTTTAAATGCTTTTCAAACAGCAAAAGAATGTCAAAAGAAAGATAAATGAGAGGTTTAAAAAAACCTTACCACAAACTGAGTTAAGGAAGGATGCTGGGAGTAAGGCAAAAGGAGAGTTAGGGAAAGCAAAGGTTAGCAAGAGAGAGTGAAATAATAATATTAAAGGAGAAAACTAACCTGCATAGGGGATGGCGATGGGAAGCAGGAGGAGGTGGAGGAGGACGTGCTGCAGCAGCAGGACTGGCAGAAGTCTGGTCACCCACATGGTCCTGCTGGGTGTGCTGGCGGATCCCACTGGAGCAGATGCCTGGGTGAAAGAACCCTCTTCCGACTCAGAGCCTAAAAGAGCCCGTCGGCTCTGAGCTGCTTTTTATTGCGATGAGCTAAGTTTGTTGTGTGATTAACTGGAAAGATCTAGGTCTGAACTCCCTCTTACGGTAAGAAACTGTTTAACAACAGCCCTTTACTCTCTCCCACCCTCCCTCCTTTCCTCACTAGCCCCCCCGCCCCCCCCTTTTGCCCACCACACCACCAAACAGATCCCAGCTCCCCACCCCCCCCCACCCCCACTCTGCTTAGGAAAGAAACTTACAAAGAAAAGGTCACCTGGCCTGAGGCCAGCTGCAATTTGGAAGTTGGAGCTCCAGATCCCAGTGGCTCCTATCCGAGTAAGGAAGGGAGGAGCAAGGCTCAGCCCAATAGCTAAATCAAGGCACAGGCAGAGGACCAATTCGCTAAGTTTAAACAGGAAAATACATGTGTTTACATATCTATTTGGGAAAAGAGGAAGGGGAAGCAGCATAAGAAGAAAGCAAAGCACTGCCTTTCTGTTAAATGTGCTTCAACTCCTAATCTGTCTAGTTGTACTGCTATGAGCAATCTAGGGATTCCAAACACTGAGGCAGTTTCCCTAGGGTGTTAGAGCCCGGGAAGGAGCTGGGAGGCAGTCTGGGAGGCAGACGGCAGACAGGTCCAAGCCCAGGTAGAAAGAAGTCCCATGAGAACAGAATATGATACTGTGGGGTAAAAATAAATGAACCAACAAAACAAAAACACCCACGATTGTCAGGCAGAAAAATTGCCCCTATTCAATGGGCTCAGAGCAGGTAACTTTTTTCAGAAGCTCAGCTAAGCTCCCCTGTTACAGCAAAGGTACCAAAAGCACATAAACTTGTCTGATGTGGGGACTGTGATAAAATTTGGTCATGCCCTCTTCTTAAAATGTCTAAAACATTGAGATTATCCACTGCTTCTCCCTGACAGATAAATGTGGCATGGATTCCATGTTCTGCCTCCCCCCACCCTCCTCTTTTCTAGCTCCATCCCATATGCATGCACTTCCCAGCCTCCCTCAAAGTGGAGGGGATGAAGGGCTTGCACTGGGGAGGCGGGGAGAAGATAAGGGAAGGACACTTGTGATATAGAGGTTTGTCTTTGCACCTTGAGGTAGTGCTTTGATTGTTTTAGGTAATAATAGCTTTTGCTATTTTTAATGAATTTGGGGGTATAGTTGCCCCATGTGTTTCTGAAATGGATACAAATAAGAACAATGTCTCTGTCTACAGAGGAAGGGAAAATGGGCATAATGTGATCTGTCTCTGGAGCTGTACAGAGATGATAGTGGGCAAAATTAAAGCCATCTTCAAAACAGCCTTTCCTCCACAGCTCTCATTCCTCATCCTTCAGTTTAGCCCACCTCCACCTCCTGAAAGGACTTGAACCTGAGGAAGAGCGTGAAAGTGAAAGTGAAGTCACTCAGTCGTGTCCGACTCTTTGACCCCGTGGACTGTAGCCTACCAGGCTCCTCCGACCATGGGATTCTCCAGGCAAGAATACTGGAGTGGGTTGCCATTTCATTCTCCAGGTGGGTCTTCCCGACCCAGCGATCGAACCCAGGGATTGAACCTGGGTCTCCTGCACTGGAGGCAGATGCTTTAACGTCTGAGCCACCAGGGAAGTGCTAGCTATTAAGAGAACTAGTCTTGAGGAATCCACTTCATCTTACCTTTTCCTATTTTTAATCCTTTTCTTTTCTCATTTTCTCCATATAAAAACAAAACCAAGCAAACACACAAATAATTTGTCAACCTTTCCTAATGTCCTAAGTACTCATCTTATTTACTTTTTAGTCCAACTCTTAGCAATCCCATGACTGTAGCCCACCAGGCTCCTCTGTCCATGGGGTTTTCCAGGCAAGAATACTAGACTGGGTTGCCATTTCTTTCTCCAGGGGGTCTTCCCAACCCAGGGATCAAACCGGGGTGTCCTGCATTGAAGGCAGATTGTCTATGGTCTGAGCTACCAGGGAAGCCCACACACTTTCTATTACACTTCTTGCAAATTCTCAATTTCAGTATGTTATTGTGTGATCATGATCCTGATTTGCCCCATGGTAACTCCTGTGCTTCACTAGGAATTCAGGCTCCTTTTAAAGAAGCTAGATTTTTTGATAAGTAAATTCTGTAGGTAAACAATGAAGGACCAGTCTTCCTATTTGTTTTCTCTCTCTCAGAGAAAGCAGAATCAGGACTATAAGCATAATTGCGATTATCATTATAGCTTGGGGCAAAATCTATCCTGGATAAGAAACTTAGGGCACCAAAAAGAAATTGAACAATCTTATTTAACAGATCACACATTTTCACAGTTTTTATTGCCACATTAAATATAATTTATTTAGAATTATTATTTATATTTCTATTTTGACAGGTTATTTGGTTTATCTATATTGAAATGACAACTAATATGCATTGAATTTTTGGTGTATGCTAAGCATTGTACCAAATACTCTTAAACAGATTCTTACTAATCCTTACAATAAACCTACATTAAAAAAAAAATCCCCATTTATAGTTGAAACAGCTTAAGTAAATTATTTTTATTCTTAAATAACTTGCTCTAGATCCCAAAGGAATAAAGATTCAGGTGGGAGAGCTGAACATTGTTGATCACAACACATGGGATGGGATAAATTTCTGTAAACCTTATAAGAACAAGTTAATCACTAAAATTATCCTGAGACCAAACATATAGGTGGTGCTTAACAATAATTTATGAAATAAATGAAAGTATAAATAATTTTTAATCTCCCAAAAGTATGATGAAATACACAAAGTAATGAAACATGCTATTATTTTACTTTGTCTTGATAAAGATTCTCATTATTTTTTTCAAGTCATAATCACATTTTCCCCATGCTCTGCTCTTCCTTTATACTCCTTAGTTGTTAAACTGTATAAATCCCCAAAAGTGTGAAAATTGATAAGACAGAAAATTTTATGAAGACAATATTTTAAATGCTACAACTTATATAATTCCTTAAATACAAGATGGATCCTCATTGCCTACATAATATCATTTTAAATCTTTCATAAGTTTAACTCTAGTATTCCACACGAACTAGATTGATTGAATGGGAAAAAATAAGTACAAGTACCCCGCTGATGTTTTTTAAAAGCCTATACTTCATCCCCCCTACTCAAAAAAAAAAAAAAAAAAAAATCCCTGTCTTCAAAAGCCTCATGTTTCTCAATCACAAGTGGTGCTTGAGTCCATTTACATTAGAGCGAAACTGATAGGAATTTGTGTTCTGTAGACCACTGAAGAGCTCTACATTCGTGGACAACCCATCTCATTTATTAAGTAATAGGCACATATATTGTGTCATTCTGTTTGCTTCTACTACTTTGTAGACTCAATTTAGTCCTACGCCTGGTTTCAAATCCCAGTTACTATCTTGCCAAAAGTTTTACTTTCATTTCAGTTTCCAAGGATTAATAAACAAAACAAACAAAAAAAAAAACACTCATTACACACAAGTAAACAATTTTAATATTTAGTAGGGGATTATTTAATTTCAATATACAACCATTAAAAGAAAAGCGAAAAAGACACAATGGAGTTAACAACCCCATGTGCATCATCAAATTGCGTCAGTCAACATCCAGACTTGAACAGCACATGCTGGGAATTCCCAAGGAACAGCGGTTTGGAGTCCCAGATGGGAAAAGGTCTAATGCAGTGCATCCGCTCCATGGGTGAGACTTCAAATTGCAGTTTTGGGGGTTCCCACTTATAGTCCTAGGCCTCAAACTGATATCATCATCACTGTGCATGCAAAAATGCAGCTCTGGTTTTACTTTAACATTTTTACAGTGGTGTTTGTTTTATCTTGTGAGTCATAGGATTTCGTTAAACTCCAGGCATGGTTGGCCAGACCTCCAGGGGCTCAAGAATTCCAAGACCCACTCCATTTCTTATCTAAAGTGCCACCTGACTAGCTGTGCTTGTGGGCAGGCATGGAATCTGGGCAGTGTCCAAGCAGATCAGAAGCAAGATCAGAAGACTGCTCTTCTGCTTCTGAAACCTGAACAAGACTTCCTCCATTTTAATTTTCCTTACAGTCAGCCACAGGATTGTTGAGGCTGAAGAACATAGGAATAAGGCAATATAACACGAGCAGTCTTGTTAATTCTGTAGGTCAAAGAACAATTCCAAACAGCCCAAAAGAAACAAGATAATTAAAGAAACAAACAAGGGGTTAAACAATATAGAAAACCATTTCTGAGTGGTAGGGGATGTTGTAAACAAAAAGTTTCACCATGAATTAGAAGTAAGATTTTGTACATTAACTCCTATTTCAATTAACTTATTGGCTGTAATAGCAGTAACAACAGAATGTTCTATCAAGGAACGATTCCTTTTTTCTATGAAATTTTGTAATAATTTAGTTCTTTGCAAAATCTTACATAGGGGTGCTAAGGAAAAGCTAATATTAGCAACAAAGTAGGAAATAGCATTTGAGTCAGTTCAATTCAGTCGCTCAGTTGTGTCTGGTTGTTTGTGACTCCATGAACTGCAGCATGCCAAACTCCCAGAGCTTGCTCAAACTCATGTCCACTGAGTCAGTGACATGGACATTTGAGTCAATAATACCTGAATTTTCATGGAGAGAAAATAATAGATGGTCCCCTTCCAATATAAATGATCAACACATGTTAGACATCTGGAAAAGGCTTCCTAACAGATACATAGAGAGAGTGTTTACATCATCAATTACAATACATACTAATTCAGGGGCTATTTCAAAAAACATATCATAGATTTTAGGGAAAACAATTCATTCACAATAGTTGATGGGTTCTCCAATAAGTGGAGTTCCCCAAGTGCAAGAAGTTGGTCCACATAGTGGTCTCTCATTACTCTTGTCACAGTCTATCAGTAAGTTGTTGCGACAATTACAGGGACACAGGAAATTGTCACATAATACTTGTGTTAAAGGCTTGAGCTGAATCTTTACCAGAGCTGTGTAATCTAGCTGCTGCTGCTGCTAAGTCACCAGTCATGTCCGACTCTTTGCGACCCCATAGACGGCAGCCCACCAGGCTCCGCCGTCCCTGGGATTCTCCAGGCAAGAACACTGAAGTGGGTTGCCATTTCCTTCTCCAATGCATGAAAGTGAAAAGTAAAAGCGAAGTCGCTCAGTCGTGTCCAACCCTCAGCGACCCCATGGACTGCAGCCTTCCAGGCTCCTCCATCCATGGGATTTTCCAGGCAAGAGGACTAGAGTGGGTGCCGTTGCCTTCTCTGGTATAATCTAGCAGACAGATACATTTTTTCTATGGAAAGGTAAAGTTAAGAAAAGACTGGCTTTGAAGTCTTTTGGGCAGATGAAGTTATCCTGAGTTCTGGTCTGGCTCTGCTTTCTCCAGCTGAAGATTCACCAATAGCTTACTTCATGTTTTTCCTTTAATTGTAGCATATCCTTGAAGGTTGAGCCATGAAGGACAAGCTGCATTATAGCCAGGCTTCCAAGAATAATCTATTCACGAGAATAAAAACTCATGGGCTAATTTTCTAATACTCAATTGTTTCAGGATGGAAGTCTATTTTATGAGTTGGTTAAGTTTGAAATGCTCGTTCTCATCAAAGGTGTTTCTGATTCTCCTATAGGTTTATTATTTAAAATATTGAGAGCATTATTTAAGTTGTGTGTGTGTGCATGCTAAGTCACTTCAGTTGTATCCGACTCTTTACAACCCTAACAATCAAAGCCCACCAGGCTCCTCTGTTCATGGGATTCTCCAGACAATACTGGATTGGGTTGCCTTGCCCTTCTCCAGGGGATCTTTCTGACCCAGGGATTGAACCCACGTCTCTTGCATCTTCTGCATTGGCAAATAGGTTCTTTATCACAAGCGCCACCTGGGAAGCCCCATATTTAAGTTAGTCCTCCAGTTCTTATAAGAGCCATCTCCAAGTTTAATTAATTGTTGTTTAAGCATACCATTCATTCTATCAGTCAAAAGCAGCTTGAGAATAATGAAGAATATGAAAGACCCATTGTATATTATGTTCCTGGGAAAATTTTTATATTAATTTATCTTTAAAATGTCACCCATTGTCACTCTGAATTTGAAGTGCAACACCATAATATAGATTAATTATCTCCAAATTTTTAATAGTTATAGTCTGATTGGCTTTCCCAAAAAGAATAGCCACTAAATATTGAGAATAGCTGTCCATAGGAGTACACACTTATTGGCATCCTTTATCTCAGAATTAATGGATCAACAATTGCACTCATCTCACACGCTAGTAAAGTAATGCTCAAAATTCTCCAAGCCAGGCTTCAGCAATATGTGAACCGTGAACTTCCTGATGTTCAAGCTGGTTTTAGAAAAGGCAGAGGAACCAGAGATCAAATTGCCAACATCTGCTGGATCATGGAAAAAGCAAGAGAGTTCCAGAAAAACATCTATTTCTGCTTTATTGACTATGCCAAAGCCTTTGACTGTGTGGATCACAATAAACTGTGGAAAATTCTTCAAGAGATGGGAATACCAGACCACCTGATCTGCCTCTTGAGAAATCTGTATGCAGGTCAGGAAGCAACAGTTAGAACTGGACATGGAACAACAGACTGTTTCCAAATAGGAAAAGGAGTACATCAAGGCTGTATATTGTCACCCTGCTTATTTAACTTCTGTGCAGAGTACATCATGAGAAACGCTTGACTGGAAGAAGCACAAGCTGGAATCAAGATTGCCAGGAGAAATATCAATAACCTCAGATATTCAGATGACACCATCCTTGTGGCAGAAAGTGAAGAGGAACTAAAAAGCCTCTTGATGAAGGTGAAAGAGGAGAGTGAAAAAGTTGGCTTAAAGCTTAACATTCAGAAAACGAAGATCATGGCCAACTTTTTCACTCTCCTCTTTCACTTTCATCAAGAGGCTCTTTAGTTACTCTTCACTTTCTGCCATAAGGGTGGTATCATCTGCATATCTGAGGTTATTGATATTTCTCCTGGCAATCTTGATTCCAGCTTGTGCTTCTTCCAGCCCAGCGTTTCTCATGATGTACTCTGCATAGAAGTTAAATAAGCAGGGTGACAATATACAGCCTTGACATACTCCTTTTCCTATGTGGAACCAGTCTGTTGTTCCATGTCCAGTTCTAACTGTTGCTTCCTGACCTATATATAGGTTTCTCAAGAGGCAGGTCAGGTGGCCTGGTATTCCCATCTCTTTCAGAATTTTCCACAGTTTATTGTGATCCACACAGTCAAAGGCTTTGGCATAGTCAATAAAGCAGAAATAGATGTTTTTCTCGAACTCTCTTGCTTTTTTGATGATCCAGCAGATGTTGGCAACTTGATCTCTGCTTCCTCTGCCTTTTCTAAAACCAGCTTGAACATCAGGAAGTTCATGGTTCACGTATTGCTGAAGCCTGGCTTGGAGAATTTTGAGCATTACTTTACTAGCATGTGAGATGAGTGCAACTGTGTGGTAGTTTGAGCACTCTTTGGCATTGCCTTTCTTTGAGATTGCAATGAAAACTGACCTTTTCCAGTCCTGTAGCCACTCCTGAGTTTTCCAAATTTGCTGGCATATTGAGCGCAGCACTTTCACAGCATAATCTTTCAGGATTTGAAATAGCTCCACTGGAATTCCATCACCTCCACTAGCTTTGTTTGTAGTGATGCTTTCTAAGGCCCACTTGACTTCACATTCCAGGATGTCTGGCTCTAGCTGAGTGATCACACCATTGTGATTATCTTGGTCTTGAAGATCTTTTTTGTATAGTTTTCTGCGTATTCTTGCCACCTCTTCTTAATATCTTCTGCTTCTGTTAGGTCCATATCATTTCTGTCCTTTATCGAGCCCATCTTTGCATGAAATGTTCACTTGGTATCTCTGATTTTCTTGAAGAGATCTCTAGTCTTTCCCATTCTGTTGTTTTCCTCTATTTCTTTTCATTGATCGCTGAGGAAGGCTTTCTTATCTCTTCTTGCTATTCTTTGGACCTCTGCATTCGGATGCTTATGTCTTTCCTTTTCTCCTTTGCTTTTCACTTCTCTTCTTTTCACAGCTATTTGTAAGGCCTCCCCAGACAGCCATTTTGCTTTTTTGCATTTCTTTTCCATGGGGATGGTCTTGATCCCTGTCTCCTGTACAGTGTCACAAACCTCAGTCCATAGTTCATCAGGCACTCTATCTATCAGATCTAGTTCCTTAAATCTATTTCTCACTTCCACTGTATAATCATAAGGGATTTGATTTAGGTCATACCTGAATGGTCTATTGGTTTTCCGTACTTTCTTCAATTTAAGTCTGAATTTGGCAATAAGGGGTTCATGATCTGAGCCACAGTCAGCTCCCGGTCTTGTTTTTGCTGACTGTATAGAGCTTCTCCATCTTTGGCTGCAAAGAATATAATCAGTCTGAATTCGGTATTGACCATCTGGTGATGTCCATGTGTAGAGTCTTCTCTTGTGTTGTTGGAAGAGGGTGTTTGCTATGACCGGTGCATTCTCTTGGCAAAATTCTATTAGCCTTTGCCTTGCTTCGTTCTGTATTCCAAGGCCAAATTTGCCTGTTACTCCAGGTGTTTCTTGACTTCCTACTTTTGCATTCCAGTCTCCTATAATGAAAAGGACATCTTTTTTGTGTGTTAGTTCTAAAAGGTCTTGTAGGTCTTTATAGAACCGTTCAACTTCATCTTCTTCAGCATTACTGGTCAGTCATAGACTTGGATTACTGTGATATTGAATGGTTTGCCTTGGAAATGAAGAGAGATCATTCTGTCGTTTTTGAGATTGCATCCAAGTACTGCATTTTGGACTCCTTTGTTGACCATGATGGCTACTCCATTTCTTCTGAGGGATTCCTGCCCGCAGTCGTAGATATAATGGTCATCTGAGTTAAATTCACCCATTCCAGTCCATTTTAGTTCACTGATTCCTAGAATGTCGACGTTCACTCTTGCCATCTCCTGTTTGACCACTTCCAATCTGCCTTGATTCGTGGACCTGACATTCCAGTTTCCTATGCAGTATTGCTCTTTACAGCATCGGACCTTGCTTCTATCACCAGTCACATCCACAACTGGGTATTGTTTTTGCTTTGACTCCATCCCTTCATTCTTTCTGGAGTTATTTCTCCACTTATCTCCAGTAGCATATTGGGTACCTACTGACCTGGGGAGTTCCTCTTTCAGTACCCTATCATTTTGCCTTTTCATACTGTTCATGGGGTTCTCAAGGCAAGAATACTGAAGTGGTTTGCCATTCCCTTCTCCAGTGGACCACGTTCTGTCAGTTAACCACAGAGTTAACTAGAGGTCAAAAGAAGTTCATTGGAATTTGATTTTAGGAGATTCTGTCAAAATGCGTCAAATGGTTTAGAACACTGTCAGATGAGATCATAGGTCACTATGAAACAATAGTATTCACTTAGACAAAGTAACAATAAAGATTTAAGAAGCTAATACAGAACATATCACTTAAGAGGTAAAGAAACTTAGTATCTGTTGTCAAAGGCAGTTCAACATCCCCAGAAAACTTGTACCATGCATAGAACTCTTTCCTCAGGATCCACTTTTCACAAACCTTTTTTATCACTCTATATTCATCACTTTATTTTCCCATTCAGAAACAGACACATGTAAGTCAGATCTACTTTCTTGTTCCTTAATAAAATGTAATTCCATTCTTCATGACTTATTTACTGAAAACATACATCTGCTTTCCTTAAGCAACTGTAAACTGTCCTTTATATTAGCATTCTGCTGTTTGGTGAGCATAAATGCCACCATTTAGATAATTTCTAAAACTTTTTTGCTTTCTTATAAAGAACATCTCAGGATGATACCAAACATATCCAGTAATAGTTCTAAGTGTTTTGTTTCTCTGTTAAAAAAAAAAAAAGCCAGTGTTTAGTAATTATTGTTTCAGCATCTTATTTTATTTGGAAATGGCCTAATTATTTAAACTTCCATCATTTAGCTTAATTAAGTACAACTCTAGAAATGCAGATCACCAAAACCTGTAGAAACTATTTTAGGTAGAAATTCATAAAGCATAATTATCCCTACACCTCTTCTCTCATTTACATTTTCTTTCCTTAAAAGTTTCTTCACACCAAGTTACTTTGTAAAGTGGGTTCAATATCTGGCCCAAATATGGAATATGCTGTTGCCAGAAATCGATTGCCCTTACATTTCTATGTTCTTTAGCCCATTATATTCCCAAAACTTTATAGTCTGGGTGGACCCCTGAATTTTGGAAGGATTAATCTCCCATCCCAAGCATCAGGGTCCCAGTCTATGCCTGCTTTAGGTATTACCAGATGAACTTTCTTTTATGTTAACCTCGCTGTGCCACTTTTGATATTTAGCTTACATAAACTTTATGGTGGCTTTTTCAGCTGCCAACTTAAATGTGGAGACTAGGTCAGCTAAAATATAATTTTGACAAGGACAGTTGTCTTAGCAAATCACATAATTATTTTTGCAATTGTGACTTCTCTTCAACCAATTTTAAGTTTTGGTTTCTTGTACCTTACAGTAGACTAAGAGACACATTCTTGTCCTTTCTAAATTGATGCACACCCCAAGCATACAATAACTTCAAAATGTTCAGCCCGCTTTAATTCAGAGTCCCAATTTTCACACAATCCAGTGAGGGTGCCGTATTCAGTAGTTAATGAGCACTAAGGGAAATCTTCCCATTCGGGAATGAAAACTTAATTAATTTTAGCCTCTTTCCTAATAGAGTGGCATTTTGTTTCACAAATCCTTCTCACAGTCATAATTTATGTTTTGCCAAAAGTTTTACTTTTGTTTCAGGTTCAAAGGATTCATGAACAAAAGAAACCACTTGTTACACGCAATTTCAATATTTAATAGAGGATTATTTAACTTAATTTCAATATACAGTCTTTAAAAGAAAAGAGAAATAGAAACAATAGAGAAGAGTAACACCACATACATCACCAAATTGGACCGGTCCTCATCCAGCCTTGAACAGCATGCTGGGAAGTCTCAAGTAATAGCAATCTGGAGTCTCAGTGGGGAAAAGGTCTCATGCAGTGCGTCCGCTCCACAGATGAAACTTCAAATTGCAGTTTGGGGGCTTCTAGCTTATAATCCTAAGCTGCAAACTGATAGCATCATCAGTGTACATGCAAAAATGCAGCTCTGCTTTTACTTTAACATTTGTACAGTGCTCTTTGTTTTTTCTCGTGAGTCATGGGATTTTGTTAAACTTCAGGCAAGGTTGGCCAGACCTCCAGGGCTCAAGAATTCTAAGACTCACTCCCTCTCTTATCTAAAGTGCCACCTGACTAGCTGTGCTTATGGGCAGGCATGGAACCAGGGCAGTGTCCAAGCAGGTCAGAAGCAAGGTCAGAGGCCTGCTCTCCTGCTTCTGGAGCCTAAACAAGATTTCATCCATTTTAATTTCCCTAGAGTCACTAATTAAGAAAGTTAATCTCCCTAAAACTCAGCTTCCTCACCAGTAAAATGGGACACTATGTGGCAGTCCTTTGCTTACTGTTTCAAATGTATTAACTCACCCGCCCACCCCTGAACAGAAGCTATGTAAAATGTATTTGTTATTCCTGTCTCTGATTTACATATTAAAAACTGAGATTTAGAGATGATAAGTAACTTGCATTAGTTAAGCTGCTAATAACATGTGATTCTAAGCCCCAGCTGTCTAGATATCAAGTCATTGCTATCAAATAGTATACCACAGGGACAGAGATCCAGATTGAAAGATTAGCAACCTTCTTCCTAGCTTTAAAATTTGACTATTCTACTTAATGGTCACTATACTTTATACAATTCTGATCTTTCCACGTAAGAAAAAAGTTCCTATGTAATCTTTGAGATGGTTTATCTTTCCCATACAACCATATCTTCTCATTCTTCCCCCCTCTTATATGTTCCACCTTCTAAATGGTAATTTTTCAAATGTAGGCCTCAGCACTGATAATTGTGTTGACTACATATAATATAGGAAATATTACAAACTTCATTATGAGTTGTATTGATTTCCTTTAGATAATACAGAACATGTACATAAAATCTTGATCAATATATCAATTTGCCTTCACTTATATTCAAAGTGCTACTATCTGAATGTTTTTGCTCCCTCCCAAATTCTAATATGGAAATTATAACCCCCAAAATGATAGTAATCGGAGGCAAAGTCTTTGGGAGGTGTTTTGGGAATGGGATTAGTGTCTTTATTAAAGTACAAAAGAGCTCCCTTTCCTCTTGCACCATGTGAGGATGCACAATAAGAGGCACCATCTATGGACCAGAAAGCAGGCCTTCACTAGACACCAATCTGCTGGTGCCCTGATCTTGAAATTCCAGCCTCCAGCACTGTGGGAAATAAACTTCTGCTCTATCAACCACCCAGTCTTTATATAGCAGCTCAAACAGGCTAAGACACAGATACTTTACCAGTAGTTCCTAATGAAAAAGGAGTATATGTTCTAGGGATAGAAAATGATTATTGGGTAATTGCTTTTCAGAAAACAAATTTAAAGGTATGTCTAATGTATTTAAGTCTCAGTACTCAGTCTGAGTACTGAGTCTCATGTCTAATGTACTAAAGTCTCAGTACTCAGACTCAGTACTAATGTCTAAAGTACTCAGTCTAACACTGAGTACTGCTGCTGCTGCTGCTGCTGCTATTAAGTCGCTTCAGTCGTGTCAGACTCTGTGCGACCCCATAGACGGCAGCCCTCTGGCTGCCCCATCCCTGGGATTCTCCAGGCAAGAACACTGGAGTGGGTTGCCATTTCCTTCTCCAATGCATGAAAGGGAAAAGTGAAAGTGAAGTCGCTCAGTCGCATCCGACTCCTAGTGACCCCATGGACTGCAGCCCACCAGGCTCCTCCGTCCACGGGATTTTCCAGGCATGAGTACTGGAGTGGGGTGCCATTGCCTTCTTCGAACACTGAGTACTAGTGCAACTAAAACTTGGGACCAGACAGAAAGCATTTATAAATAAGGGAAGCAGAATCAGAAAACAACATGATAAAAGTAGGCATGATGGCATATTTATTTGAAAATTTCTCCAAGACAGGATACAATGGCCACATAAAAACCTTACCTTACCCTGTGCTGTCAGCATTGGGCACAAAGCCATATGTTGCTATGTAAAAACTTATATTAAGTAAAATTAATACTAAACTTTCAAAGTTGCATTAGCCATGTTTCAAATGCTTAGCAGTCAAATTTTTGTGGCTCCCATCATGAACAATGCAGATATAGAATATTTCCATCATTGCAGAAAGTTCTATTAGATAATGTTGATCTAGTCTAAGATGTCATATAAATGTGATTTTGGGCTCAAGCAGAGGGGTAGAGTAAACAATGACTGTTAAAGATATGAGAAAAATAGAATACTAAAACGTAATCTGTATGTTGGTGACATTTATTGATATTTTGAAAGCCCCCCACTTTCTATTAGTATTTTATATTGTTGGAACAAGTATAACAGGACTCCAGTTACTTTATCTTTTGAACATAAAATAGCTATGATAGAAGACAGCTCAACAGCTCATTGTTTGGAGACTATGTCAGGCACACAGGACAGACACACACACAACAATTTGTCATGAGAAAAACTTTTAAAGTTAGGTATATTTGTAACAAGACACCTGTCTACTATGGAATGTGATACAATCCACACCTACTGAGAAAGTGACTTGCAAGTTTTTGTCTATTACATTTTTTTTTAATGACCTAATTGAAAACAACTGGCAGGACTTAATGATACATTATAGATGTAATCTAAGGTGCTTTAAATTGATTCAACATTGCTTAACCACTAAAGTGATTAACGATTATTCAATCAAATCATACACTCAACCCTCACCCGAATTTTTGCCACCCTCCCAGAAAATCTGTTGCTGAATTTGTGGTAAGACCAACCACAAGGCAACATCCAGAAAAATGACAATAACATCGTCACAAGGTAGGAATTGTCAAGTGTGTAAAAAAGCAGTGTTATTTTTTTTTCCTCTAGAAATGTGTCATACATCACTTTTCTTTGTGAAGTTCATTAATGTCTATAAAGCAATAGCACAGGGGATTAAAAAAATTCTTCTAAAATCAAAGGATAGTCATATGATTAGAGCTGTTTCTTGTCTTTCGGGAGTAAAGAGAAGATAGGCATTGAGAACACCAGGAAATCTGAGCTAAAACTAAACTCTATGATGTTGCATTTTCAGTTTTA
Organism: Bubalus bubalis; assembly: GCF_019923935.1. NCBI lineage: Eukaryota > Metazoa > Chordata > Mammalia > Artiodactyla > Bovidae > Bubalus > Bubalus bubalis. The sequence continues at coordinate 38,478,851 of NC_059164.1, read as the reverse complement.
TTTTCTGAGCCATGAGGGGCCAGTCTTTGAATCTAGGGGGCCTAGTTAACTAACACTCATCACCTTGTGCTTAGAGGCCAGCTTTTATGTATTTCCAGCTGTTGGCTGCTCTGTTAAATCTGGGAGTGCCCCCAAACTTATAAACCCTAAGCATTCCACACCTGGGATGTTGGACACTAGTATATTAGTAAAATGTATGAATTTAGGGAATCCATGTCTTTTCTCTGAATTTAGAATCCAACAATGATTAAATCATAGTGTAAGAAAACTGAAATATTCACAATGAGGTATTTTTCTAGCAACTGTTTAATCCATTTATTTTATATCTTAAAAGCCAAGTAATAAAATTGAGGTTTCCTTTTTTATTATATGTACACGTTGCATGTTTATTGTGGTCTTGGGGATAACTGAGGGCAACTCCATTTACCAGATGGCACTCCATACCAGGAATTACATTTCAAACTAGAGAGAAAAAGTCTTCACCCAGCTGAGTACTGCTTTTGTGTGAATGTGTATGTGGGCAGGTGGGTGGGGGTGCTTTTTCCTTATACTATACTGTACATAGCTCATCTGGTCTATTGACTCTACTTATGAATTACTTAAAGAGACATCTAACTAATGCTATGGTAGCATAGTCCCATATAACATACTTATGGTAATTTTTTTTTAAATGACTGAATTTCTATCTAATTTAGTTGTAAGGCAATACAGTTTCGGTTGTTAAATAAGCTTACCCTTAAATTCCTAATCTATGAGCCTGGGACTTCTTTCCCTATATGGTAGGGTCCTTGGCTGATTTGCCTCTCTCAAGTTTGGCAGTATTTGGACCCCTACAGACTTTATAGAGCCAAGGGACAACCAAATCCATCAGAAATATCATTTTTCACTGGCCACGCAATGTTGAATGAATATGTGGAGGCAATTCAATTCATGGTTCCTAAAACTATCTATATTCTTTACTTGTTTAATCTTGCTAAAATTTACATGCTTTTTCAATTCACAACAATGTTTGGGGGAAATAGCAAACTTATGTAAAATGCCAGGCTTAAAGAACAGATGAAGGATGTTACTGGATGTTTTAATCTAATACTGAATGAAGGGAGAAAAAATAATTCTAGAGTGAACCAAATGTTGTCACCCTGAAACTCTAAAACAGAATTCTACCTCAAATATTGAATAGGTGATGACATTTAGCAGAACACCCATAATGGAGAACGCTGCTGCTGCTACTGCTAAGTCACTTCAGTCGTATCCGACTCTGTGTGACCCCATAGACAGCAGCCCACCAGGCTCCCCGTCCCTGGGATTCTCCAGGCAAGAACACTGGAGTGGGTTGCCATTTCCTTCTCCAGTGCATGAAAGTGAAAAGGGAAAGTGAAGTCGCTCAGTCGTGTCCGACTCCTAGCGACCCCATGGACTGCAAACTACCAGGCCCCTCCGTCCATGGGATTTTCCAGGCAAGAGTACCGGAGTGGGGTGCCATTGCCTTCTCCAATAGATTGCAGTTATTTTAAACTTTTATTCTTTATGAATAACCTTTTAAAAATAAATAAAATATTTTCTTTATTCCATCTACCCTCCCCAAACAATATATTTATTTTAACATTTCTTATGTTTAAATATTTTATTTTCAGGTTTTGGGTTTTGAATTTTTTTTGTTGGTTTTTTTTTTTTCTTTCTTTCTTTTTTTTTCCTGTGTTTTTCCTCAGAAATAACTTCCTGACTCTTTCAAGTACTCTTTCACATTATTGTTATTCTGCATCATCTGACAACTTATCAGAAAAAAATAAAACTGTGTCTTGCTTAATTTCTAATTCAGGATTTCTATACAATATATAACCTTAATGCCCTACAATTTACCATTTCTTGTTGTAGATTTATTTAATTCTTTCTTAATGTATGTCAACAGTGCAAAGTCAAGACCAGCTAATTCAAGTCCTAATTATCTAACTTACTGAGCAAACCTGGAAAAATTAATTCATTTTACTCATTGGCAAAATGATTATAGTAAGGATTGTAATAATAATTTTTTTTAAGTGAAAACATTTATTCAGGAAGATGCACACTTCGTAGACAGTGTATGAGCTATCAGACGGGGTGAGAGGCCTGAGACATAGGGTGATTAGTTTTTATGGGCTGAGTAATTTCATAGACTAATGAGTAGGAGGATTATTCCAACTATTTGGGGGACGGGGAGGAGATTTCCAGGAATTGGATCACTGCTCACTTTTTGGCCTTTTATGGTCAGCCTTAGAACTGTCCTGCTGCCTATGGGTGTGTCATTTAGCATACTTATATATTACAATGAGGCTGAAGTTCTACGGGAAGTCATATCTACCACCGTCTTGGGCCTGGTTGATTCTTATCACTTTTTGTCATTACCTCAATGGCTAATAGTTGTGCCATGCTGACTGCCCTCCTGTCTCATTCCTCACTCGAAGATTTTACTCCCATAATTTTATGGCAAGCAGAAGGACAATGGTTTTTTAGAGCCCACAACAATGTCTGAAATATCCTGCTGCTGCTGCTAAGTCGCTTCAGTCGTGTCCGACTCTGTGCTACCGCAGAGACGGCAGCCCACCAGGCTCCCCCGTCCCTGGGATTCTCCAGGCAAGAACACTGGAGTGGGTTGCCATTTCCTTCTCCAGTGCATGAAAGTGAAAAGTGAAAGTGAAGTCGCTCAGTTGTTCTGACTCTAGCGACGCCATGGACTGCAGCCTACCAGGCTCCCCCATCCATGGCATTTTCCAGGCAAGAGTACTGGAGTGGGGTGCCATTGCCTTCTCCGCTGAAATATCCTAGTGACTAACAAAAGCTATTTAGATTCTGAATAAGCTTTATGAATGTTTACCTAACATATTGAAAAAAATTTGATATTTTTCTTCAAACAGCATGACAAATAGTAGTAAAATTCACCATTTAATATTATGCACTTAGGCACACATATACACATGACTACATTAAAAAAAAAAAATTATGTGGGCCAAAACTACCATAAACTCCTCTAAGGTTAGTCAGGTTACCATTTAGTAGACCACTAGATTTTTAAGTAAACCAAAGTCTATCATTTTACAGAAAAGAAATTTAAGCTGAAAGCAAAGTTCTGCTTTTGTAGAATACTGAAAGATCCCCTATTATCTGACATACATCTTTAGACATTGATTTATAACAAAAACACAAGGTCTATGTCCATTAATACTCTATTGAGATTGATTTCAGCTCTAATAAATGCTATCTTAATAGTACATGATTAGTAATAGTGAAACTTAGAAACTATTATATGCATCAATATTATTTTTGATAATTTCACAAAATTAAAATTAAATCCAATGGTATATTTATAGGTCTACTGTTACTCTCACTTTTTCACTCTCCTCTTTCACTTTCATCAAGAAGCTCTTTAGTTCCTCTTCACTTTCTGCCATAAGGGTGATGTCATCTGTGTATCTGAGGTTATTGATATTTCTCCTGGCAGTCTTGATTCCAGCTTGTGCTTTCTCCAGCCCAGCATTTCTCATGATGTACTCTGCATATAAGTTAAATAAGCAGGGTGACAATATGCAGCTTTGACATACTCCTTTTCCTATTTGGAACCAGTCTGTTGTTCCATCTCCAGTTCTAACTGTTGCTTCCTGACCTGCATACAAATTTCTCAAGAGGCAGGTCAGGTGGTCTGGTATTCCCATTTCTTTCAGAATTTTCCACAGTTTATTGTGATCCACACAGTCAAAGGCTTTGGTGTAGTCAATAAAGCAAAAATAGATGTTTTTCTGGAATTCTCTTGCTTTTCTATGATCCAGCAGATGTTGGCAATTTGTTCTCTGGTTCCTCTGCCTTTTCTAAAACCAGCTTGAACATCTGGAAGTTCACGCTTCACGTATTGCTGAAGCCTGGCTTGGGGAATTTTGATATATACAGAGTACATCATGAGAAATGCTGGGCTGGATGAAGCACAAGCCTGAATCAAGATTGCAGGGAGAAATGTCAGTAACCTCAGATATGCAGATGACACCACCCTTATGGCAGAAAGCAAAGAAGAACTAAAGAGCCTCTTGATGAAAGTGAAAGGAGAGAGTTAAAAAGTTGGCTTAAAGCTCAGCATTCAAAAAACTAAGATCTTGGCATCTGGTCCCCTTACTTTATGGCAAATAGATGGGGAAACAGTGAAAACAGTGACAGACTTTATTTGGAGGGCTCCAAAATCATTGTAGATGGTGACTGCAGCCATGAAATTAAAAGACGCTTGCTCCTTGGAAGAAAACTTATGACCAACCTAGACAGCTTATTAAAAAGCAGAGACATTACCTTGACAACAAAGGTCTGTCTAGTCAAACTATGGTTTTTCCAATAGTCATGTATGGATGTGATTGTTGGACTATAAAGAAAGCTGAGTACAGAAGAATTGATGCTTTTGAACTGTGGTGTTGGAGAAGACTCTTGAGAGTCCCTTGGACTGCAAGGAGATCCAACCAGTTCATCCTAAAGGAAATCAGTCCTGAGTATTCATTGGAAGGAATGAATGTACTTCGTAGCAGTACTGATGCAAGGAACTGACTCATTGGAAATGACCCTGATGCTCGAAAGATTGAAGGCAGGAGGAGAAGTGGATGACAGAGGATGAGATGGTTGGATGGCATCACCGACTCAATGGACATGAGTTTGAGCACGCTCTGGGAGTTGGTGATGGACAAGGAGGCCTGGCATGCTGCCATCTTTCATGGGGTTGCAAAGGACCGGACACGACTGAGCGACTGAACTGAGGCGGAAGAATTGCTCCTAAAGATGTCTCTGTCCTAATCCCTCAACCCAATGAATATATACAGCAAAAGAGACTGTTCATATGTGATTAATGTTGAGGATATTTTTATAGGAGATTATTTTAGATTATCAATGTGGACCATATCTCATGACATGTCTTTTTTTTTTTCCCTTTGTGACTAAAGTTTTTATGTAATTTTTTAAACTTTTTATTTAATAAAATACTTTATATTTTGTATCTGATTAACAATAATATGATAGTTTCAGGTGGACATCAAAGGGACTCACACATACAAATACATGTATCCATTTTCCCCAAACACATAAGTGCTTTAAATCAGAGAAACTTTCCCAGCTGTTTCAGAGAGAGCCATGATGACTGATGAAGAATCAGAGAAATGCAAATTGCTGACTTTGATGATAAAAGGGAATGGGACACAAGCTAAGGAATTAGGACAGATTCTCCCCTAGAACACTCAGAAAGAACATTGCCCTGTTGTTACCTTGATTTTATTCTAGTGAAACCCAAGTCAGACTTCTGACATACTAAGAAGATAACTAACTGTATTGTTTAAGCCAAGATTTTGTAGTTTTGGTTTGTAGTTATTGGTTACAGCAAAGATGAAAACCAGTACATATGTTTATGTCTAACCTCCCTGAGTAGTTTGTCAAGTCTTTAAAGGTAGGAGTTGAGCCTTATATTTCCTTATTATTTTTCCAAATTAGCTTTGGAAAGGTAATTTAAAGAGATGCTTTCACTTAGTATTTTCACTTGGTAAGTATTCAAAATGTTTTGATTGAATGATATAATAAGGAAGTTAAAAAAAAAAGTTTGTACTAACCAGTTTGTGATGGCAATCTTAACCTCATTGTGGTTTCTGCCTTGCCCTTTGCAATGATGCACTACTTGCTCTCTGAGAGAAACATTTTGCAATGTGCTGTTTATTCAAGTAATTAGGAGAAAGGAAACAAAGACAGAAAAAGTCACACTTGACATTGCAGGAAGATTAGCAAACAATAGTGCTGTTTTGAAAGACAAAGATCTGTATCTTTGAAAGGGGAAGTTGCAAAACTGTCTTTTCCTTTATCTATTCAGATTCCTAAGGAAGGAGGATTTTACGACTAGTCTTATCCTTGTTGTAGACTCTTTAATATGTTTGGCACTCCTCCAGTCCAAGTTTATCTGATACCCTAAGACTTCCCAGAGCCTCCTCTGGGATGTAAATCCAAAGTTCTTCTGCAAAAAGTAACTGAAAAATTGATGTAGCAGTGCAAAGAAAAAGTCAAATAATTTATTTTAAAGGAGCAGAAAAATAGTTATAGGAATTACACGAAGTCTGTCAAACACTGGTGGGTTTTGCTAAAAATCCTGGCCACATAATCTTAGACCTGTGGGTGTAAAGTGGGTAATTGAAAGTACTTTTATCCCCCAACCTCATTGGCCCATTTACTTTTCTTGGGTGACTGTTGTATTTACACATCTTATTACTAACATAAATCATTTATTAAAACCTATTCCATTTCTTGCACCTGCTGGGAAATGACATTAATAATCATTGAGTGCCCATTGTACTAATAAATGTGAGATCATACAAAGGAATAGGAGACATGATCCCTTTCAAAGGATGAATTATCTACCAATAAGCCTAACAATGATAACCTGAGAGAGCCACTAGAGATATACTGCATTATTTCATGTATTTTTATATTTAATTTTGTGTTTCCATTCTTTGTATTACATTTCTTGTGATTTTTAAACTGTTGAGTAAGCAAGTAGAACTAGGTTTATTTTCTTTGTTTCTTTCTCACTTATCATAGATTTTGGTGATGATGATCATTCATTGCCAGCCTTATTATTTTTACAGTATTTTCTAATTTAAAAATAACTAGAAATACTGTTTTCACTAATTTAAGAAATGTGCCTGGGAAATCATCAGGTTATCTCCCTTATTGATTTTGCAGCAAATAATTTAAATGCATTAACTCCAGATCATAAATAATAGTAAACATTTATGGAGCACTATTCAATACACAATCTATATTTTATACTTTTAAAATATCTTTAAAAAAAATCATCACAACAGAGATAGGGATAGGTACTATTGTTATCTCCACTTTACAGGTGAGGTTCTGAGTTTTACTATATACAACTAGTATATGGCAAATATAGGATTGGCCAAGCATTCTGCTTCTGAAGTCTATATTGCTAGCCTATCTCTCAAAAAAAAAAAAAAAAAAAAAAAAAAAAAAAAAAACACAGAGTAAAATACTGCACAGTAGCTTAAGGATAGAGGGCAAAGAGTTTCCGCTCTTTGAATTTGAATTAAGGCTGGAAAAAGGGAGAAACCTGTCCATTAATATAACTGATATCCCCATCTGGTAGGTGACAGTATGGATTAGTCTCTTCACTTAATCATTACTCAGGACTTCCTCACTCCTGTATACATCTATATAACTTTCCTTTTTTTTTTTTTTTTTCTGAACTCTTTCAGTGGTTACAGATTTATCAGATATTGAAATAAAATATTGATTCCAAAATCCTAGTAGCCCATTCTTGCAAATAACACGTGAACTAGTAGTCATACACTCTCTCTTATTTCTTCGAAGACTAGAAATCTACCATCATTTTAAGTAGCTCTTTCTGTTTAGCATTTGTGCTGTTAGATAATTCTCTTTCATCTTGATCTGAAGTCTACCACCTTATAACCTTCATGTATTTGGCCCTATTTCTGCCTCCCAGAATGGGAAAGACTAGAGATCTCTTCAAGAAAATTAGAGATACCAAGGGAACATTTCATACAAAGATGGGCTCGATAAAGGACACAAATGGTATGGACCTAACAGAAGCAGAAGATATTAAGAAGAGGTGGCAAGAATACACAGAAGAACTGTACAAAAAAGATCTTCACGACCAAGATAATCACGATGGTGTGATCACTCAGCTAGAGCCAGACGTCCTGGAATGTGAAGTCAAGTGGGCCTTAGAAAGCATCACTACGAACAAAACTAGTGCAGGTGATAGAATTCCAGTTGAGCTATTTCCAATCCTAAAAGATGATGCTGTGAAAGTGCTGCAACTCAATATGCCAGCAAATTTGGAAAACTCAGCAGTGGCCATAGGCCTGGAAAAGGTAGGTTTTCATTCCAATCCCCAAGAAAGGCAATGCCAAAGAATGCTAAAACTCTTGCACAATTGCACTCATCTCACACGCTAGTAAAGTAATGCTCAAAATTCTCCAAGCCAGGCTTCAGCAATATGTGAACCGTGAACTTCCTGATGTTCAAGCTGGTTTTAGAAAAAGCAGAGGAACCAGAGATCAAATTGCCAACATCTGCAGGATCATAGAAAAAGCAAGAGAGTTCCAGAAAAACATCGATTTCTGCTTTATTGACTACATCAAAGCCTTTGACTGTGTGGATCACAATCAACTGTGGAAAATTCTTAAAGAGATGGGAATACCAGACCATCTGACCTGTCTCTTGAGGAACCTGTATGTAGGTCAGAAAGCAACAGTTAGTACTGGACATGGAACAACAGCCTTGTTCCAAATAGGAAAAGGAGTTCGTCAAGGCTGTATATTGTCACCCTGCTTATTTAACTTATTTACAGAGTACATCATGAGAAATGCTGGGTTGGAAGAAGCACAAGCTGGAATCAAGATTGCCAGGAGAAATATCAATAACCTCAGATATGCAGATGACATCACCCTTATGGCAGAAAGTGAAGAGGAACTAAAAAGCCTCTTGATGAAAGTGAAAGAGCAGAGTGAAAAAGTTGGCTTAAAGCTCAACATTCAGAAAACAAAGATCATGGCATCTGGTCCCATCCCTTCATGGGAAATAGATGGGGAAACAGTGGAAACAGTGTCAGACTTTATTTTTCTGGGCTCCAAAATCACGGCAGATGGTGACTGAAGCCATGAAATTAAAAGACGCTTACTCCTTAGAAGAAAAGTTATGACCAACCTAGATAGCATATTTAAAAGCAGAGACATTATTTCACCAACAAAGGTCCATCTAGTCAAAGCTATGGTTTTTCAAGTAGTCATGCATGCATGTGAGAGTTGGATGGTGAAGTAAGCTGAGCACCGAAGAATTGATGCTTTTGAATTGTGGTGTTGGAGAAGACTCCTGAGAGTTCTTTGGACTACAAGAAGATCCAACCAGTCCATCCTAAAGGAGATCAGTCCTCAGTGTTCATTGGAAGGATGGATGTTGAAGTTGAAACTCCAATACTTTGGCCACCTCATGCGAAGAGTTGACTCTTAGAAAAGACCCTAATGCTGGGAAGGATTGGGGTCAGGAGGAGAAGGAGATGACAGAGAATGAGATGGCTGGATGGCATCACCAACTCGATGGACGTGAGTTTGAGTGAACTGTGGGAGTTGGTGATGGACAGGGAGGCCTGGCATGCTGCGATTCATGGGGTCGCATAGAGTCGGACACGTCTGAGCGACTAAACTGAACTGAACTATAAGGTTATGTCAGCTCATATATTTACATATGATTTGATTATTTAATATTTACAGATAAATATTTGGTAATAGAATGTTTATTTTTTTTTTCAAAATTAAAATACACCATAATAGGAAAAAAATGCATGTCATTAAGTGAAAGCTGTTTGAAACATAAAAATTAAAACAGCTCTGCAGAAAATATTCATAAATCACAAAGAAAAGCCTTTGAAATATTTACCCACATTTAAAACTAAATATCCTGCTTTTTAACTGAAATAAAATTTAATTATGATACCATTAGGATCAGGAATAACTGTCCAATAATGTGTTTCAAATTAAGCAAATGACACCTTACACTCTTTCACATCCACTCTAGGAACCCCTGATCTTCATAGTTCACAAAAATATAAACAGACTTGTCAGACCTCACTAAATTTATTAGTGAGGTTTGGCAGAATGCCTGCAGCAGACAAAAATTATATTGCAGATTAAAGTTTAAAATGAGTAAGAAAAATAACCTCTTGAAAGTAAAGCAGCAGAGCAAAGCAGGTTGAAGCTAAATGATGAAATAATGAGTTCCTTTAGTATTTATCTATCATATGCTTACCATTCCTTTGCTTTTTTTTTTTTTTTAATTAAGTTCTAAAATAGATTTGCTGTAACCTGAATTCTGCTCATTCTGGCAAATGTTATCAAAATCTTACTGAAGTAAATGTGTCATGATAATGAGTGAGAAAGATGAATATAAGCGTATTAACTAGATGATTCTGTCACATACACTGATCTCAAATTTGTTTTCACCTAAAACTTGAATTTAAATAGAACCTTGGTATATAGAACTTTGATCACTCTTGTATTACTGGACTTTAGGCATGGAATATTAGGCTGTGGCTTTTTCAAAAGAAACAATAAAACAATGGATAAGAAGTATTTTTTAATATTTATAGAAATAAAATGCATCAAAATTACCATTCTTTATTAAGAAAACAAGAAAATATTAATGAAACATGAATGCACATATATAAATATTTTAAATGTGTGCAGAGAAATTACTGTGTTGCTTTTATTTACAAAGATTTTGATAGCTACCCATTCAAGATTTCTGGAAGTATAGTATTTTTAAAAAAGACAAATCCATTTTAAAATTTAAAAGTGAGTCAAAATATTTAGGAATGAATTGTTGTCAATAGGATAAAAGTTACCCAAGGCCTTACTGATGTGGTACATTAACTGTGTTCATGATTAACCTAATTTTCTGCTGCTATGGTTAAAATGTATATAGGATATAGTTATATAAATAGAGAATGTGAACCTTCTAAATGGACCTATAAGTGATTGTTAATCACAGAAAGGAAAATGACTTTTGAAAAAATAGCTTTGTTTTATAGATTCTTTGTTTTATTTTAATTCTTGAAATAAAAACAAAGAACCTCAATTTTTTTCACTTCCCATTCAATATATCATAATAACAAAAGCATTCAAGATAAAATAGTCAAAACTCAAACAAATTTGGAGACTAAACTATTAAGTACATGATACCCCATGAGCTACAAATTGAGTATAACTTTAACTAAAATAAAAATTTTAGTGGTAGTAATTAAAATGTAATTTTAATTTTCTGCCAAGAGAAATACTGTTTTCATTCTTGCTAATCTTTTCCAGCTATTGAACTAGCACTAATGTTACACTTATCTCCAAATAGGGCCACTGATTTCAGAGGAAAATGATGATATGTAACAGGCCAAATAATGTGTTCTGATGTAGAGAAGGATAATTCCATTTAACTGTTCAGATGTACCAACTGTTTGCTATTGTTATTAAATACTTATTATACTATGTACATGTGATCCAAAACCACATACAAATTTGTATTTCAGACATCACCATTGAAACATTTCAGGAATGTTTGGAACAAAAAACCAAATTACTATACATTTTTAACGTATTGGGTTGGCCAAGAGTTTTTCTGTAGGATGTTATGGAAAAACCTGAATGAACTTTTTGACTAATCCAGTATTACTTATCTTTGAATAAGACTGAAAGATTGAAAGGTAGAGTTAATAAGTTAGCATCTAACTAGGCCCTACATATTTTTCCTATCTCTGAAGTTAATCAGTGAATACAATTTAATTTGTTATCCTATTATCACAAATATTCACCACAATGAATTTTCTCTTTTGGTTTTTATATTGTTTTATCAGATTCTTATTATGTGTTTTTCATTTTCTTTTTCCTTGCATCAGTTTTGTCTCATACACCGTATCTTTGGCTGCTCTCCAGAGTTAAGTCTTTCATTTTGTCTTTATAGCTAAATACTTTCTCATAGAGAAGTGTTTTACGGTCATGGCTTAACTCCTTAACACCAAGTAATAAGCTTCACTAAATTATGAATCCTCAGTATTTAACTCAGAGACAAGCATACATTTCAGCTTAATTATTTGCAGTTATTCCTTCTTTCACTTTTTTTGTATAAAAATTTATTCATTGTCTACTTTCTGCCAATAAAAGTTCTAGGCTCTGAAGATACACCGGTAAACAAGATAAGCAAAGGCCCCTGGTCACCTGGATATATTTTAATGGGAAAAGATAGCAAACAAGTAAATAAAAAAATGATTTAGGCTATTTCAGAAATAATAAATGTTATGAGAACATAGAACAGTGACAAATGGGTAGAAATGTAGATTGAATTAAGGAAGACTAAGTGGGAGAGGTAACAAGAGAGTTAAGACCAGAATATCTAAAGGAAATAGGAACTATAATTTAAAGTTGTATTTCCAGAGTAAGCTTGTCATGTGACCTACCCTCTTAATTATCTTTAGTTACCTTCTGGTCATCTCAATAAATATTTGGATGTCAACTCAGAGTCAGTTTAGCAGACCACCTTATTAACTTCCTCTTTAAACTTGCTAACCCTTTACCTTTAAAATATTTTTTGGTGATGTTACCATTTTTGGTATCAAGTTCAGAATCTTGGGGCTTCCCTGGTGGCTCAGATGGTAAAGAATCTGCCCACAATGTGGGAGACCTGAGTTCAGTCCCTGGGTTGGGAAGATTCCCTGGAGAAGGGCATGGCAACCCACTCTAGTATTCTTGCCTGGAGAATCCCATGGATGGAGGAGCCTGGCGGGCTACAGTCCATGGTGTTGCAAACAGTCTGACATGACTGAGCAACTAACACACTTTCAGAATCTTGAGTTAGCTGACACCCACTTCCTTTCTTTTCAGAAAGCATCAGTCAATATTCTTTGGTCATGCTCTCCCATTTCTTTCTTCTTACTTTCCTGCAGGCATCAGCCTAGACTAATTCCATGACTTTCTCAAAACAAAGTTTCTTCTGTAAAGCAAAGGTAATAACTGTATATACTTCTAGAGGAAATAACATTGGCTTTGGAAAGAGGCAAACAAATTTAAAATGTAGCTCACCACTTATTAGCTATGACCTCAGAAATGTAATAACTTAGGTTTTGTGTTTTTTTTGCTTTTTTGTGGCAACTGATTTACTTTTTAATTTTTTTCTTATTGAAGTATAGTTGATTTACAATGTTATGTCAGTTATACATATAAGTATATCCATTATTTTTTAGATTCTTTTCAAGAATAGTAACAAAGTATTGAGTAGAGTTTCCTGTGCTATACAGGAGGTCCTTATTAGTTATCTATTTTATATACAGCAGTGTATATGTGTCAATCCCAGTCCTCCAGTTTATCCCTCCGCTTACCACCACCCCCGCCAGTAACTATACGTTTATTGTCTATATCTGTAACTCCATTTGTTTTGTAGATAAGTTCAGATTTTAGCTCTTTTTAAGATTATGCATATAAATGATATCATATGGTGTTTTTCTTTCTCTGTCTGCCTTACTTCACTCAGTATGACAATCTCTATGTCCATCTATGTTGGTATAAATGGCATTACTTTATTCCTTTATGGCTGAGTAATATCCTGTTTTATATGTGTAGTGCATCATTTTTATCCATTCCTCTTTTGTTGAACTTTTGGCTTGCATCCATGTCCTGGCTATTGTAAATAGTGTGCAATGAACATTGGGGTGCATGTATATTTTCAAATTATAATTTTCTCTGGATATATGCCCAAGAGAGGGATTGCTGAATCCTTGGAGAAGGCAATGGCACCCGACTCCAGTACTCTTGCCTGGAAAATCCCATGGACAGAGGAGCCTGGTGGGCTGCAGTCCATGGGGTCGCTAAAAGTCGGACACAACTGAGCGACTTCACTTTCACTTTTCACTTTCATGCATTGGAGAAGGAAATGGCAACCCACTCCAGTGTTCTTGCCTGGAGAATCCCAGGAACGGGGGAGCCTGGTGGGCTGCTGTCTACGGGATCGCACAGAGTCGGACACGACTGAAGCGACTTAGCAGCAGCAGCAGCAGCATGGTAGCTCTATTTTTAGTCTTTTGAGGAATCTCCATACTATTCTCCACAGTGGCTGTATAGGTTAATATTCCCACAAACAGTGTAGGAGAATTCCCTTTTCTCCACACCCTCTTTATGTGACAACTTACTTTAATCTCAGTTTCCTTATCTTAGAGAATTCATAAAGTAGATATGGTATACTTGCTTCACAAGAATTTTGTAAAGGATAGGAGAAGATATGACACCAAAAACCTAACAAGTATTTAGTTAATGTTAAGCAAACTTTCTGTCCCTTTTGATTGTGGAACTGAATGATTTAAGAAACTATTTTATTGATGGTAGAAGATATTTTGTCAAATACTTTGTTGTTTTCTTTTTTATCTTTCTTGCTCTTGCTTTCCTAATGTCACTATCTGATTCAAATCCTCATCTCTTCCCAGTTGAATTTTTCTTTAATCTTTGGCTAAGTGAAAAATTCAGAATCCTTGTGTCTTTACCTCTCTTATCTAGCAAATGGAAATTGTTACATTGGCGCATACAGCCTGGAGATTTGGCTAGAATTGATTATAGGAGATGAAAACTGTCATTGAGAGGATCTGTGACAGTCCAAGTATCATTTGATTTCCCTCTACCAGAAATAGTCCCTTGGGAATGAAGGCCTAAGTCTGTGCAAGATAGAAGGAGGGTTCCAATCTCCATCAGAAGGAGAAACTTCTCCATTTAACTGTGACTCCTGGGTGGGTCAAAGCCAGGTCTTATTTACCTCAGTATCACCCGTACCTAGTTTCTAGCATAGTTCCTAGAACATGGTAGGTGCTTAAAATGTATTTATTTTCAAGTGATGCTGATATGGTCTTGAGTAAGTTTTCAATAAGAGGGGGATATATTACTAAATATAAAACTTCATCACACTTCCCATGATTGAGTTTCTAAGGGTGCAGAGATTCACATGGGGAAATCTGTGACCCCTGGCACTGTGTGGTTTGAGTGACTGGTTATTCTGAAAGGATTGCAGTCATTGAGCCAATTGGGAAGAGAGTCCTTGCCTAGTCCTGTAAACCCCACACCACCCCCTGTGATCAGGAGCCTGGCAGCTTACTCTGCAGATTTTGCCAACAGAGTGACTATAATATCATAAAGCAGGTCATAGCCCTCAAAGATCAAGAGAGAATCTCTTTTTGAAGCTATCATTCCCTGCACTGGGAGGTCCAGCAAAGAGGGTCTTTTGCTGTGGTTGCTTTATTTGGTTTTGGTTTTGTTTTGTTTTTGATTTTTTTTTTTAAACCAAGTTCAAGGCCAAAGAAGTGTATCGCCCATAAAGTAACCCCAGAACTTCATGCCAGAGGAATTTCTGACAAAATGAATGGTTTCAAATGCAACAGCTTGCTACCAAGTTCCCAGCTTGCAATCTCCCTGGAATCTGCAGTTTCAGATTAACCCTCTGCTAAAAGCCCCTCATTCTGATGCCTCTGGCATCCAATTGTCTGCTCCAACTCTGGGGACTCTCCAGGCTGGATAAGCTAATTTGGACAACTAGATGTGTGGTCATCCTTAAAGGCCATTTTGTTCTATTCCTTCCAAATATATATATATGTGTTTGTGTATTTATATTTTTTAAAGAATGTAAGGAAAAAGTGCAAAGCCTCTTTAAATAAATTCAAAACACAGCAGATGGAACACAGGAAGTTTTACCAAGTAATTGAAGTGATTACATTCAAAGCCCTTTCCCATAATCAAGGAGTTTCAAAGGAGGGTAGAGAGTGATTGACAGTGTTGGCCACCCTTGAAACTACATCCTGATTGGAGGAAATAATTACAAACAGGGAAAAAGGGACCCAGTCTCTACATTCTTTATTTTCGGATCTAATCTGGCAGAAGAGAGCCAATAGAGGAAAATAAACTTTCAAAAGTTTAAAATCTTATTCTTGGGGAATAAGCAAGCAGGAGTTCCTGATATACCTATGACAGATTTCCTTTTCCTTTTTCTTTCTTTATTGTTCTTTTAAAATTCATTTACTGAACATCTACTGTGTTCCAGATTGTAAGAAAGATGAAAGGATATGATGCCATGAAAGCTATTCATGTGAATTGTAAACCTAAAAACAGACATAAGCAGTCAGTATGGCTATTAACTTTTCAAATAAAGTGATTAGGGCAAAGAGACAAGCTGTAAGGATTGCTAACTGTCTGCTGGAAAGTACATGTAAGTACAAATAGTGAAAATAGGTGCAGAGCAACTTCAGTTGAAGCAGGCATGGCATTACTTGACTCCAGGAATTTTAGAGTTCAGGAGAGCACTTGGAAGCCACTAGGCTAGAAGAGCATTGATGCATCTGTCTGCTCTTGATACATTGAGCCTTCAGAAGGATCAAGGCTCTTTTCTTGATGTCTTTGAAATGCTTCCTCCTTTTCCCCTTTGCCCTCTAACTTGTTCTTCCATTAAGTGCTCCCACCTTCAATTCTTTTTTTTCTTTCTTTTCTTCCTTTTTTTTTTTTTTTTTATTTTCTAAAAACTCAAAAACCTGACCATCTTCCCTGAAGATTCCCAGATTCACATTTACCTTTTGATTTCCCTCATTTGCCTGTGGTAACTATTAAATGCATAGGACTTAATTGTATATGTTTTTTTTATTACTTACTCAATGCATGAATTCTGGTAAGTCCCAAGCAGGTCATGAGATAATTACATATATCTTTTAAAAAACTTATCACGAGTGCCCAGTCTTTGGAGTCAGCTTGCAAATGCTAGAATCCTGGCTCTACCACTTAATTGCCACGGCCCTGTAAGTAAGCTACTTACCATCTCTATGCTTCATTATCTTCATCTACAAAATAGTGATAATACCAGCATTTAATTTTTATGGTTGTTTTAAGTGTTACAATAATAAATGTGCATTGTTTAGCATAGAGCTTCGCAGGTACTACATACTCAGTACATTTCAATTACTACTCTTACTATCAGCATTATGATTATTTTCTCAGGAAAATCAATCAAACTAAATGGAATTCTGTTAAATAAAAATTAGAATAGGCCTAATTTCCACATTCTTTCCCAAAGAGAAAAATGGAAACTTTTCAGAATGTCACCCATTCACAAAAATGCATTGCGGCAGCCAAATGGGAAGGAACGAGAAAATCCTGAATGGAACTGGCTAAGCAGAAAGTATGTTAGGCTAAACAGCAAGACTGGTGATGTAGAGGAATAAGCCATTAATACAAAGAGCACTGGCTTTGAAACTCCTGATCACCCATGGTCACACTGGTAGAGCAGGAAGCGATGTGGCTCAGCTGCCTGCCTCACCACAGCTTTGTCCAGGATGCAATCATTTTCTTATCACAGACTGAATATCAACAGTATTTAATCCAACTCTCAGGTGTTCCTTTCCATTTTACAATTAATCATTCTCTAAGGTCCTTGGTGGACTTTTTTAAGTAATTATAGGTGGCAGAGTTTAATTGGTCTACAACCAAATGTGGAACTTGGATGTTTTTACAGAATCAGATAACCAACTGTACTCAGTGAAGGAACTGGACCACCAGTTCTGCTGAGTGCTTTTTAATTGTAAGAAAGTTATGACCCATTTGTGCTGAGCAAAATTTTACATACACCAAATAAAAAGCAATATGACATTGACAAAATGAAGTATTTCACAAAAAGCATATACAATGAAGCACCTTAAAAGGATATATCTTTTTAATCATGTTTAAGTAAATTATTTAATCTTGGACATTTTTCAAATTCGGTTGACATTCTCTCAGAAATCTTGTTAGCTAAATACCTTATCTATTGGTCCAACAGCATCTTATGTGTGAAAAAAGCTACTTTATAAATAACTGAAATTTTAATTATGTCATCCTAAATGTGGCATACATATAGGATTAAAAAGAAAATTTTGAAGTAAATAACTTATAAATTGCATCAATCAGTCAGTCAGTTCAGTCACTCAGTCCTGTCCTGCTCTTTGCAAACCCATGGACTGCAGCACGCCAGGCCTCCCTGTCCATCACCAACTTCCGGAGCCTGCTCAAACTCATGTCTATCGAGTCGGTGATGCCATCCAACCATCTCATCCTCTGTGTCTCCTTCTCTTCCTGCCTTCAATCTTTCCCAGCATCAAGGGCTTTTCCAATGAGTCAGTTCTTCACATCAGGTGGCCAAAGTATTGGAGTTTCAGCTTCAGCATCAGTCCTTCCGATGAATGTGCAGGACTGATTTCTTTAGGACTGGCTGCTTTGATCTCCTTGCAGTCCTAGGGACTCTCAAGAGTCTTCTCCAACATCACAGTTCAAAAGCATCAATTCTTCAGCTCTCAGTTTTCTTTATGGTCCAACTCTCACATCCATACAAGACTACTGGAAAAACCATAGCTTTTTTTGGCAAAGTAATGTCTCTACTTTTTAATATGCTGTCTAGATTGGTGATAGCTTTTCTTCCAAGGAGTAAGCGTCTTTTAATTTCATGGTTGCAGTCACAATCTGCAGTGATTTTGGAGCCCAATAAAATAAAGTCTGTCACTGTTTCCATTGTTTCCCCATCTATTTGCCATGAGGTGATGGGACCAGATGCCATGATCTTAGTTCTTTGAATGTTGAATTTAATTTCACTGAATATATTTGTGCTCTTAAAAGTAAGAAATTTCTCCAGACTCAGTATATAATGGACATTAATGGGGGCAGAATAGAAGAGATAGTATTTTTAATCTTTATTTTTAATAATTTCAGTTATTCTCCCTATTTTTAGAAGCCAAAGAATCAGGACAGAATTCAACCACTCATTTAACATGTTGTTGAATACTCTCTATGGCTTTAACAGTTATAATCCTCTAGTATGCAAAAAATTATTTATGTTTTATTATATACACCTATGGTGTGTGCGTGCTCAGTCACATTGATTGTGTCTGACTCTGTGACCCTGTGAACTGTAGACTCCAGGCTCCTCTGTCCATGGAATTTTCCAGGCAAGAATGAGTGGGTTGCCATTTCCCATTCAAGGAGATCTTGCCAACCCAGTGATAGAACCAACATCTCTTGCGTTTCTTGCATTGCAGAAGGTCTCCTGCATTGCAGGCGAATTCTGTACCGACGATTCACCAGGGAAGCACTATATACATTAACATGTATATATATGTATATATATATATATATATATATATGTGCATATATGACCCTGTGACATGTATATATAATAAATATATATGTATATAACATAAAAATATATGACAAGTGAAAGTCGCTCATACATGTCTGACTCTTTGCGACCCCATAGACTATACAGTCCATGGAATTCTCTAGGCCAGAATACTGAAGTGGGTAGCCTTTATATATTTATATATAATAAATATATATAAATAAATATTATATATATATATATATATATATATATATATCAGCCAGCAACTACAGAGCTCTTTTTATGTCTTTCTGTGCTGGAAATTGCTCAAAGCACTTCACCCACTAATACTAATGGAATATGTATTATCTCCCATTTTGTAGATGAGTAAACTGAGACACAGATGTTAAACAAATGTCCTAAACTCATATAACTATTAGTGCCTATAAATTTGGATAATATCTATTCACAGAAGATGGGTGAATATAAAAACCTAACTGTGAAAAAAAGTTTTAACAAGGAGAAGAAGAACAGAACAGTACATTTGTTTTTGCAGTTATTAGATATTGATGGCAAAAGTTTCCTTTCTCCTGAATTTGAGCAATAGGAGTCGATTTTCAAGAGAAACATTTTAATCATTTTAGATAAAGCTGATTTCTCTTCAGTCCTTAAATCTTTCTTGAATTGGTAGTATAATAGAGAGAGGTCTGGATCATAACACTTGCCATTTATATGTAGTTTATTAAAGATTATATTTTAATAGTTGTAACATCCCAAAACAGAAATTTTTGAAAAAGATTCTTCAGCTCCAGTTTGAAATTTTACTTGCTTTTTTTTCATTACATCAAATTACTTCCCAAGCAGCAAGGCAAATGTCATTTTGTCCATTTAACAGATTCGAAAACTGTACTATAAAGAGGTCAAGGAACTTGAAAAATCCCATTATACCAAACTGAGATGAGTCCTAAAGGCAAATCATTTCTACTCCTGTTGTCCAGCCACTTCATGTTTCCTTCTCACATCAATTGTGCCTAATATTCTAGAAACAAATGACAGATAACCACTGGGTTTAGATAGGATGATGTCATCCTCCCACCCAGCATGTCCCTTCTCATCCTCCCAGTTCAGTTCAGTTCAGTTCAGTTGCTCAGTTGTGTCCGACTCTTTGTGACCCCATGAACTGCAGCACGCCAGGCCTCCCTGTCCATCACCAACTCCCAGAGTCCACTCAAACTCACATCCATCGAGTCCGTGATACCATCCAGCCATCTCATCCTCTATGGTCCCCTTCTCCTCCTGCCCCCAATCCCTCCCAGCATTAGGGTCTTTTCAAATGAGTCAGCTCTTCTCATCAGGTGGCCAAAGTATTGGAGTTTCAGCTTCAACATCAATCTTTCCAATGAATATTCAAGACTGATTTCCTTTAGGATGGACTGGTCGGATCTTCTTGCAGTCCAAAGGACTCTCAAGAGTCGTCTCAAAAACAACAGTTCAAAAGCATCAGTTCTGTGCTCAGCTTTGTTTATAGTCCAACTCTCACATCCATACCTGACTACTGGAAAAAGCATAGCCTTGACTAGACGGACCTTTGTTGACAAAGTAATGTCTCTGCTTTTTAATATGCTGTCTAGGTTGGTCATAACTTTCCTTCCAGGAGTAGGTGTCTTTTAATTTCATGGCTGCAGTCGTCATCTGCAGTGATTTTGGAACCCAAAAAAATAAAGTATACCACTGTTTCCACTGATTCCCAATATATATGCATGGAGTGATGGGACCGGATGCCATGATCTTCGTTTTCTGAATGTTGAGCTTTAAGCCAACATTTTCACTCTCCTCTTTCACTTTCATCAAGAGGCTCTTTAGTTCTTCTTCACTTTTTGCCTTAAAGATGGTGTGTCATCTGCATATCTGAGGTTACTGATATTTCTCCTGGCAATCTTAATTCCAGCTTGTGCTTCATCTAGACCAGCATTTATCATGATGTACTCTGCATATAAGTTAAATAAGCAGGGTGACAATATACATCCTTGACATACTCTTTTTCCTATTTGGAACCAGTCTATTTTTCCATGTCCAGTTCTAACTGTTGCTTCTTGACCTGCATACAGATTTCTCAGGAGGCAGGTCGGGTGGTCTGGTATTCCCATCTCTTTCAGAATTTTCCACAGTTTGTTATGATCCACATAGTCAAAGGCTTTGACATAGTCAATAAAGCAGTTTTTTTTTTTTTTTTTAATTCTCTTGCTTTTTTGATGATCCAGCGGATGTTGGCAATTTGATCTCTAGTTCCTCTGCCTTTTCTAAATCCAGCTTGAAAATCTGGAAGTTCATGGTTCACATATTGTTGAAGCCTGGCTTGGAGAATTTTGAGCATTACTTTACTAGCGTGTGAGATGAGTGCAATTGTGCGGTAGTTTGAGCATTCTTTGGCATTGCCTTTCTTTGGGATTGGTATGAAAGCTGACTTTTTCCAGTCCTGTGGCCGCTGCTGAGTTTTCCAAATTTGCTGGCATATTGAGTGCAGCACTTTCACAGCATTATCTTTTAGGATTTGAAATAGCTCAACTGGAATTTCATCATCTCCACTAGCTTTGTTCATAGTGATGCTTCCTAAGGCCCACTTGACTTTGCATTCTAGGATGTCTGGCTCTAGGTGAGTGATCACACCATTTTGATTATCTGGGTCTTGAAGATTTTTTTTGTATAGGTCTTCTGTGTATTCTTGCTACCTGCTTCTGCTGGGTCCATACAATTTCTGTTGTTTAACAGTAAAGAACAATACCCATCTTTACATGAAATATTCCCTTGGTATCTCTAATTTTCTTGAAGAGATCTCTAGTCTTTCCCATTCTGTTGTTTACCTCTATTTCTTTGCATTGATCACAGAGGGAAGGCTTTCTTATCTCTCCTTGCTAGTCTTTGGAACTCTGCATTCAAATGGAAATATCTTTCCTTTTCACCTCTCTTCTTTTCACAGCTATTTGTAAGGCCTCCTCAGACAGCCATTTTGCATTTTTGTCTTTCTTTTTCTTGGGAATGCTCTTGATCCCTGTCTCCTGTACAATGTCACAAACCTCCATCCATAGTTCTTCAGGCACTCTGTCTATCAGATCTAGTCCCTTAAATCTATTTCTCACTTCCACTGTATAATCATAAGGGATTTGCTTTAGGTCATACCTGAATGGTCTAGTGGTTTTCTCTATTTTCTTCAATTCAAGTCTGAATTTGGCAGTAAGGAGTTCACGATCTCAGCCACAGTCAGTTCCCAATCTTGTTTTTGCTGACTGTATAGAGCTTCTCCATCTTTGGTTGCAAAGAACATAATCTGATTTTGGTGTTGACCATCTGGTGATGTAATATGTAGTCATCTCTTGTGTTGTTGGAAGAGGGTGTTTGCTATGGCCGTGCATTCTCTTGGCAAAACTTTGTTAGCCTTTGCCCTGCTTCATTTTGTACTCCAAGGCCAAATTTGCCTGTTACTTCAGGTGTTTCTTGACTTCCTACTTTTGCATTCCAGTCCCCTGTAAAGAAAAGGACATTATTTTGGGTTGTTAATTTTAAACTGTCTTGTAGGTCTTCATAGAACCGTTCAACTTCAGCTTCTTCAGCATTACTGGTCAGGGCATAGACTTGGATTACCATGTTATTGAATGGTTTGCCTTGGAAACAAACAGAGATCATTCTGTTGTTTTTGAGATTTCATCCAAAAAGTCTGCATTTCAGACTTCTTTGTTGACTACGATGGCTACTCCATTTCTTCTAAGGGATTCTTGCCCACAGTAGTAGACATAATGGTCATCTGAGTTAAATTTACCCATTCCAGTCCATTTTATTTCCCGGATTCCTAAAATGTCGACATTTTTGCTATCTTCTGTTTGACCACTTCCAATTTGCCTTGATTCATGGACATGACATTCCAGGTTCCTATGCAATATTGCTGTTACAGCATCAGACCTTGCTTCCATCACCAGTCACATGCACAACTGGGTGTAGTTTTTGCTTTGGCTCCATCTCTTCATTCTTTCTGGAGTTATTTCTCCACTGATCTCCAGTAGCATATTGGGCATCTACTGACCTGGGGAGTTCATCTTTCAGTGTCCTATCTTTTTGCCTTTTCATACTGTTCATGGGGTTCTCAAGGCAAGAATACTGAAGTGGTTTGCCAGTCCCTTCTCCAGTGGACCACATTTTGTCAAACTCTCCCCCATGACCTGTCCGTCTTGGGTAGCCCTACACGGCATGGCTCATAGTTTCATTGAGTTAGACAAGCTGTTGTCCATGTGATTGGATTGGTTAGTTTTCTATGATTGTGGTTTTCAGTGTGTCTGCCCTCTGATGCAGAAGGATAAGAGGCTTATGGAACCTTCCTGATGGGAGAGACTGACTGAGGGAGAAACTGGATCTTGTTCTCATGGCCATGCTCAGTAAATCTTTAATCCAATTTTCTATTGGTAGGTGGAGCTTTGTTCCCTCCCTGTTATCTACCTGTGGCCAAACTTGGTGGAGGTAATGAAGATAACGGTGACCTCCTTCAAAAGGTCCCATGCATGCACTGCTGCACTCAGTGCCCCCAACCCTGCAGCAGGCCACCACTGACCCACGCCTCTGCTGGAGAGTGCTCAACACTCACAGGCAAGTCTGGGTCAGTCTCTGGTGGGGTCACTGCTCCTTTCTTCTGGGTCCTGGTGCACAAGGTTCTGTTTGTGCCCTCCAAGAGCCTATTTCCCAGTCCTGTGTGAGTTCCGGCAGCTCTATAATGGGGTTAATGGCGACCTCCTCCAAGAGGGCTTATGCCACACCCAAGTCTGCTGCACCCAGAGCCCCCGTCCCTGTGGCAGTCCACTGCTGGCCCGTACCTCCACAGAAGATGCTCAAACACAGTTCTATCTCAGTCTCTGTGGGGTCCCTGGGTCCTGGTGCATACAAGAATCTTCAGGGGCTATCAATCACTTTAGACTAAATCATTCAGGATATGCCATTAGATGACCAACAGGGTTACTGTAGATTTGGTTGTTTCTAGATTTATCATAAGTAATTCTACATTAAATATCTCATTTCTAACATATCTTTTCATTAAGAAACAGGCTAAACATTGTAGATTTTTTCTTCTGAAATGTGATTTATGTCTAACAGAATGGTATTGTTGCTTCTAAATATTCTATGACTTCATTTAATTATTTGATCCCATAAAAGATAAAAATTGAATATTGAAAAGCTCATGGAATTCTCCAGGCCAGAATACTGGAGTGAGTAGCCTTTCCCTTCTCCAGGGGATCTTCCCAACCCAGGGATCGAACCCAGGTCTCCCACATTGTGGATGGATTATTTACCAGCTGAGCCACAAGGGAAGCCCCAACAAAGGTCCGTCTAGTCAAAGCTATGGTTTTTCAAGTAGTCCTGTATGGATGTGAGAGTTGGACTATAAAAAAAGCTGAGTGCTGAAGAATTGATGCTTTTGAACTGTGGTGTTGGAGTAAGCTCTTGAGAGTCCCTTGGATTGCAAGGAGATCCAACCAGTCCATCCTAAAGGAAATCAGTCCTGAATATACATCAGTAGGAATGATGCTAAAGCTGAAACTCCAATAGTTTGGCCACCTGATGTGAAGAACTGACTCATTTGAAAAGACCTGATGCTGGGAAAGATTGAGGGCAGGAGGAGAAGGGGACAACAGAGGATGAAATGGTTGGATGGCATCACCAATTAGATAGACATGAATTTGAGTGGACTCCGGGAGTCAGTGATGGACAGGGAGGCCTAGTGTGCTGCAGTCCATGGGGTTGCAAAGAGTCAGACACAACTGAGCGACTGAACTGAAGATAGAGGTAGATATACAAATTTGTCTGTACATATCAAATATTTGCTTTGTTAATTCAAAACGCACAAGAACGTTTAAAATTTCCAGATTTAAATCCTGGTATATTTAGTCATGCCTATAAGATTCTTTCTATAATCCCTACTTCTGATTTAAAAGAACTTTAAAATGTATGTATTTACAAATACTTAGATACTGTAATAAAATTCCCCGATTGATCTTTATCTCCCTAATAATACCTTAAGGAATTGTAATGCATTGTTACAAAGAATGCAAATATTTTCAGGTGAATTCTATAACGCACATTGTCCAGTGATGTTCTTGAACTGGTAAGAACTTTAAATTACTCCTGATGGAAATGTAGATATAGGTTAGAAAATAGTCAAGGCTCAATAGGAAATATGTTTACCTTAAAATGTAGTGTGTATATTTCTCTATGTTTGGGAAAGTAAGTAGTAGTTATTTTCTTCATTGTGTTATAACCCTATGTTGAAAAGGTTTCTAAAAGATTCTAACTAGTTAGATAATGGCTTAAAAGAATATTTGTATAGAATTTTAAATCCATTTACCAGTGTTGGTTAGAAAATCTCCACCTCTATTGCCAATATGTGAAATCAAAATGTAAATAAAGATCAAAGGCTTTGCACAGCTGGCGATGGTGGCCACTCAATTCACACCAGGCCTCACTGAGCAGTTAACAAAGTCATGTTTAATAGTTATGCTGAGGGTCAGTGTCACTCCCAAAGCAGTGTATAGTTGGAGATCAGGGAAGGTAAATGGAGTGGGAGTTGTAAGAGAAACTGAAAATATTGGCAAAATCCCCAGGAAAAACTTGCTCTACAGAGAAGAAAAGTGATTTGGGCTTTAAAATTATTTAATCTTAAATAAGCTGATTAATTTTATACGTACTTTTCCTAAACTGTTCCTTGAACTAGTAAATATTTTGATTTTCAAACAAAACCACAGGACACTATCAAGTACCCTTAAATAAGATTTGACACACTGGACATCATCAATTCCTCTCTTTAATTCAGGCATGCAAATTCCAAGTCACTTGCTAGAGATCAGGAGTGAATTATGTCTTGCTTGTATAAGGTTGCTCTATGCACAGAATCTTCATTCATGGATTCATTTCAAAGAACATGATGATGAATATGAATTGAATTCTTCTAGAATGAGATTATTATGCAGAGCAACAGTGGCTGGATCCCACAGTTTGAGAAATGGATCATTCCCCCACAACACCGCCCCAGCCAATTTCTCTTTGTAATGCCCTTTAAAGTCTGTCTATAATACATCTGGTGTTTGTTCTCCTAGACTGAAAATAACTAGTAGACCACCAGTAATTTAAATTGTACCCTGTTCCAAGGATATTTGACATGTGGTCCCTTTGGAAGAACTAATGCAAAAAACTGGCTCTAACCCTGGAAATAAGGTTACCATAGACTCACAGAAGGTTGCAATTAACCAATATCAGGAAGGTTAACCTGCAAATTTTTCTCTCAAATACGTAGTAATCTCATTTGTAAACCATTTTATGCAGTTGCAAAGAATGAAATAATAAGGGTTATAATGTTTAATTCTAAATTTGATTTCTTTTCTCTGAAAGGAAAAATAAGAAGGAAATGTCACATCAAGTTAATAGTTACCAGTCTACCAAGGAACACACACATACACAGTGAATTTTATTCAGTGCCTAAAATTTATAGATAGATCTGAGAGAGAGCCTTCTGAAGACTATGAAAACTGTTTTATTTCTATTTAAACATGTTTAAAGGAAAGAAATAGAACTTTATAGTTTGAAGTCTTTCTCATCGTTCTCCATCATTGTGATTTCTTAGTGAAGTGGGGAGAAAGAATAGACTCATTAGAATAGTAGAGCATAAAGAGTTAGAAATTATGTAAATTAACCATTGCACTTTGTAGATCAGGAGACTAAAGCCCAGATCACTGAAGTGCTTTGCTGCCGTGTGCACTGACAGTTACTGGCAAACACGAGCCAGAGATCTGTTTTCCTGATTCAAAGACCAGAACACTTTTTTACAATTCCATAGTGTCTCTCATAAAATATTCTGCATGTATATCTGCAATTGACCAAATGCGTGCATATTTAACTAGAGGTTAAAATGGAAGCATATAAAACTAGGTGACAAATTTAAATAAGTTCTTGTGGAAAGAAGTTTTCAATTGAGATTTTTTTTTTAATGGAGGAGAGAAAAGAGTGTGAATTTCTGATAAAAAGAAGTAACCTGTTTATTTGATCCTTATTAAATAAAAGAATCTGATCATGAAACAATTAAGACTTATGTGTACTTTAAAGAATTATTTTAGTTTTGTGTTGACTAATTGGAACAAAGTCTGTAAACTGAAATAGGGAGGAACATTACTATGTACCCTTTGAGTTGTGATGCTATCCATCCGTGCATAATAAGATCAATAGAATTCCTGTGATATTTTTTCTTTTTTTACCTCTGTTGCTTAAGAAAGGATGTTACAGAACCACACACCAACTAAAAAAATCAAAATAAAATAAAAATGGAAATGGACATGAAGTATTAATTTATAAGACAGAAATAGATTTGTCTATAAAATAATAGAAATTATTATTTAATCATCCCAAGAATAAGTAAGTTATTGATTATTTCAGTCATTTAAATTTTCCTTATAACCCTGCAGCACCATCTCCCCAGTGACCACTCTCTTATGCCCTCCAGCTCTCTTTTTCCCTTGACTGGTTATCTATGGAAAAGTGGATCTGTCATTTATTTCTTCTATGTGAATATTAAATACTGAAACATAGCTCATAACACCACTAAACCCTAAAACCTTAAATACTGTTGCACTAAAATCATTCTTTATATATATATATAATGTATTCAAAATAAACAAAATTGAAAAAGTTGACACTAAAAATGTGAACAATTTAACTGAAGTGCAGATCTTCAAAGTGGGAAAGGAAGCAAACATTTGAAGAACTTGAAACAATGTCACTGATAATAAAGTGAATAATGGAAATAAACTCAGCAATATCTACAACTGATACTTTTACAAAGAGAAATGAAAAGAAAAAAAAGATTATTTTGCAAAATAAAAATGTTAGAAAACGTTACTTTCTGATTGTGAAATTGTGACATACTCTTGACAAATTTTACTCCTGGAAATTTGATCTTGAAAAGTATCAGAAAGTCAGGAAAGATATCAAATTTGAGTAAAAACAGTATTCAGCAACTCCTTCATATATCAAGTTAATTTCCAAAATAAGCTTAGGCTACAAAGCAATATATCAAATTTTATCCTCAATTTCCCTTCAAAGACTAGAAAGAAAATCTTGTAGAAGGTGACATGAAAAAGAAGCTATGAAACCACAGCAATTATCAGTGTGAGTCTCTTCGGTTTCCTGAACCACACTTTTCTCATCCGAAAAATATGGAAACTAATAAATGTCTTGCAGAGTTGTGCTGAGATTCACAAATAGCATGTGTAAAATGCCTGATGCAGAAGAGGAGTTTAATAAATGATAGCCTGTGCTATTTATGTGATTAGAGGACATAGGTCTGGCCAAAGCATGGGAGAAACTTCAGACAGAGGACAGGAATAGAAAACGCCACACTTTTGCTAGGTTTGGCTCTATTTAATATCATCTTGGCAAAAGCAAATAATTTGTACAGTGCAGGATTTTTTATGCAGGTGCAAATGCATGATTTATACTCTTGTAAGTAAATCAGGCTTTACACATGGCTGACTATATATATAAAATTGGGCCTTTTTTCCAGAGAATTGTGATCATGGTATTTCTATATAAAAGAAAGTGGAATTATTGAGAACTCATAACAATAATTGTGGAAATGATGTCAGGAAAAGACTGAAATACTCACATATAATTCTTTTAATGCCATATGCCCAAGCCCATGTTCATGGTTCATGTTTTAGAAAATAATATCTAAAAGAAGTTCAAAATTAAATCATACGCAGTATGCTATCCATAAAGATCTATATGGAGGCGATTGCTAAACAAGTGGTAAATTTTCAGTTATTCACTTGATATTTGTTGGGCCATAGATAAAACACTGAACACATTGTTTTAGTAACAATAATGCAGGTCAGTGTCTCACTGGCTTTTTATCATCTTATTTTGTTTATTTAATTGTTTTTTTTTTTGTTTAATCATCAAATCCTTACTTCAAAAGATATCTTACTCATATGCCTGCTATCTAAGAAACATAAAACTCCATCTTCTCTGATTGAAGTGGAGATGGTACTTTGGCATTCTTCCAGCTTCGAGCAAAACCTACATACTCTGATCCCAACCATCTTACCATCTTAATGTACCGTGGAACCCAGTTTGAAACAATCTTTTCAGGAATTTTTTCATAGTTTTTTTTTTTTTTTTAAAGTCTGATCCAATGAATCCTTAACAACAATGACTACACTTTTAAGTAATCTTTTCCATTTATTTAGAAAAATATTTTATGTGAATCATCCATCAGTTCAGTTCAGTACAGTCACTGTCATGTCCGACTCTTTCCGACCCCATAAACTGCAGCATGCCAGGCCTCCCTGTCCATCACCAACTCCCAGAGTCCACTGAAACCCATGTCCATCGAGTCGATGATGCCATCCAACCATCTCATCCTCTGTTGTCCCCTTCTCCTCCTGCTCTCAATCTTTCCCAGCATCAGGGTCTTTTCCAATGAGTCAGCTCTTTGCATCAGGTGGCCAAAGTATTGGAGTTTCAGCCTCAACCGTGGAAAATTCTGAAAGAGTTGGGAATACCAGACCACCTGGACCTGCCTCTTGAGAAACCTGTGTGCAGATCAGGAAGCAACAATTAGAACTGGACATGGAACAACAGACTGGTTCCAAATAGGAAAGGGAATATGTCAAGGCTGTATATTGTCACCCTGCTTATTTAACGTACATGCAGAGTACATCATGAGAAACGCTGGGCTGGAGGAAGCACAAGCTGGAAATCAAGATTGCTGGGAGAAATATTAATAACCTCAGATATGCAGATGACACCACCCTTATGGCATAAAGTGAAGAACTAAAGAGCCTCTTGATGAAAGTGAAAGAGGAGTCATCCATAGTTATCCTGAAAAGACACATGGTATGAAATAACAGTGGATTTTGAGCAAAAAAATCTATATTGATTCTGTTTGCCTCCATTTTCAGCATGGGTGACCTTGGCAAAATCTAACTATTCTGAGCCTCTGTGCTCTCAAATATCTAATGTACATGATGATCTCTACTTATCTCAAAGGATTATTGTATCCTTTCAATAAGATAAATATATAAAAGTGTTTGTAGTATTTATAGTATTCACATATGTACTATGACACTGATTTCCATATTCAAATTAAGAATTTTTGTTCAGTATTCAAATCAGTTGCTGATTTACTTCTCACTTTAGCTGTTTGAAAGTTAACCACATTTCTTATGAAAATGCAAATTTATACAGGCATCATTAAATATTATGGCATTTTTACACTTGTAATAATAAATACATAGTTATACTTAAATTACTAATAGAATTCAACATATGAAATACACAAGAATCTTTTACTCCAAAGAAAGTAAATACTCACATGTGAAAAATAATTCTGAACTGGAGGGCCTATTACTTTTAGTGGCATTGATATGCCAATTAAAGTTCATGGGAATTCAGCTGCTTTTCATATGCACGCATGCTCAGTTGCTCAGTTGCTCAGTTGTGTCTGACTCTGTGACACCAGGGACTGTAGCTGGCCATACTCCATATCTATGGGGTTCTCCAGGCAAGAAGACTGGACTGGGTTGCCATTTTCTCCTCCAGGGTATCTTCTCAACCCAGGGATTGAACCCGCATCTCCTGCATTGGCAGACAGATTCTTTACTCCTCAGCCACCTGGGAAATCAACTTTTCATATACAAGCTGAGAAATGCCAAAATGGCAAGGAAACATTCACCTTTTTGACTTTCCAAAAAGTGAGGTTGAAACCAAAGCCAATTAGCAGAAGTAGGCCAAATAAAAAGTGAAGGGAAACTTTGGTGCATCTCTCAGTTAAGTTCAATTGCTCAGTCGTGTCTAACTCTTTGTGACCCCATGGACTGCAGCATGCTGGGCTTCCTTGTCCATCACCAACTTCTGGAGCCTGCTCAAACTCACATCTATCAAGTCAGTGATGCTATCCAACCATCTCATCCTCTGCCATCCCCTCCTCCTCCTGCCTTCAATCTTTCCCAGCAGCAGAGTCTTTTCTAATGAGTCAGTTCTTCGCATCAGGAGGCCAAAGTATTAAAATTACAGCTTCAACATCAGTCCTACCAATGAATATTCAGGACTGATTTCCTTTAGGATGGACTGGTTGGATCTCCTTGCAGTCCAAGGGACTCTCAAGAGTCTCCTCCAACACCACAATTCAAAAGCATCAATTCTTCAGTGCTCAGCTTTCTTTATAGTCCAACTCTCATATCCATACATGACTACTGGATAAACCATAGCTTTGACTAGACAGACCTTTGTTGGCAAAGTAATGTCTCTGCTTTTGAATATGCTGTCTAGGTTGGTCATAACTTTCCTTCCAAGGAGCAAACATCTTTCAATTTCATGGTTGCAGTCACAATCTGCAGTGATTTTGGAGCCCAATAAAATAAAGTCTCTCACTGTTTCCATTGTTTCCCCAACTATTTGCCATGAAGTGATGGGACCGCATGCCATGATTTTAGTTTTTTGAATGTTGAGTTTTTGCCAGCTTCTTCACTCTCCTCTTTCACTTTTATCAAGGGGCTCTTTTGTTCCATTTCACCTTCTGCCATAAGGGTGGTGCCATCTGCATATCTGAGGTTATTGATATTTTTCCTGGCAATCTTGATTCCAGCTTGTGCTTCATCCAGCCTGGCATTTCACATAATGTACTCTGCATATAAGTTAAATAAGCAGGGTGACAACATACAATCTTGACATACTCCTTTCCCAATTTGGACACAGTCTGTTGTTCCATGTCCAGTTCTAACTGTTGCTTCTTGACCTGCATACAGATCAGGAGGCAGATCAGGTAGTCTGGTATTCCCATCTGTTTAGGAATTTTCCACAGTTTGTTGTAATCTACACAGTCAAAGGCTTTGCCATAATCGATAAAGCAGAAGTAGGTGTTTTTCTGGAACTCTTTTGCTTTTTTCATGATCCAACAGATGTTGGCAATTTGATCTCTGGCTCCTCTGCCTATTCTAGATCCAGGTTGAACATCTGGAAGTTCACAGTTCATGTACTTTTGAAGCCTGGCTTGGAGAATTTTGAGTATTACTTTGCCAGCATGTGAAATGAGGGCAATTGTGTGGTAGTTTGAATAGTTTGAACATTCTTTGGCATTGCCTTTCTTGCATTGGGATTGGAATGAAAACGGACCTTTTCCAGTCCTGCGCCCTCTGCTGAGTTTTCCAAATTTGCTGGCATATTGAGCGCAGCACTTTCACAGCATCATCTTTCAGGATTTGAAATAGCTCCACTGGAATTCCATCACCTCCACTATCTTTGTTCATAGTGATGCTTCTTAAAGCCCACTTGACTTCGCATTCCAGGATGTCTGGCTCTAGGTGAGTGATCACACCACCATGATTATCTGGGACATGAAGGTCTTTTTTGTGCAGTTCTTCTGTGTATTCTTGCCACCTCTTCTTAATATCTTCTGCTTCTGTTAGGTCCATACTATTTCTGTTCTTTTTGTGCCCAACTTTGCATGAAAATTTCCTTGGTATCTCTAATTTTCTTGAAGAGATCTCTAGTCTTTCCCATTTTCTTGTTTTTCTCTATTTCTTTGCATTGATCACCGAAGAAGGCTTTCTTATCTCTCCTTGGTGTATCTCTAAATGTATTTAAACATCTCCTTGGTTCATCTCTAAATATAGTTAAACTTGATGAGTTCTTTCTTGTCTCCTATTTTTTTCCCTTTATTATGTCTTACTGTTGGTTTGTGGAACTGATTATCATTTCAAATCTCTCTGAGGGTAGCCCATAAAGATTTATTCAAGTTGTTTCTGTGTTTTAAACAAGGAGGGCCTGCTTCATGGGTATGCTACTGTGCATATCACAGAGCCCTGTCCTTAGAAGATGTCTCTTGGCTTCATGCTCTGTTATTGCCATCTTGGAATCTTTAATAAATTTTGAACAAAGGGTCCCCAGTTTTTTTTCACTGGGCCCTGCAAATTATATGATTGTGTTCCTGATCCTAAGTCTGCTCTTCCTTCTTGGGCCAGTGTTATTCTCATTGTTTGCCTTGTCCTGCTTCTTTTCTATGACTCTTCAAACCTCTTTGGTTGCTTGTCCAGTGTTTTTAAGATGAAAAGATTAAAAATGCTCTTGGTATTCCTGTGTACACAGACAAGGGCTTTGCTCTGTCTTAAAAGTGCTCAGGCAAGGAGCCATCCGCTTCTGCAGGGATTTAAAGCTTCTTCTTGGGACATTCAATTTCTCCATGGAACAAATATCTAATTAAGTGTAATACTGATAAAATCACCTTTCAAGCTAGGGTCACACCAAGGTAAAAATGAAAACAAACCCATCTTTATCATTCCCACATGTATCAGATTACAGCTCTATACATTATTTTCCCAGAAAAATCCATCTCCTTTGATGATCTTCTTATAATTTTATCATCAAACATTTAACAAATGATTCATTTCAAGACTTAAACAGTAGAAAATTTTACAGTTGACTTAATGGAAGAAATGCTGTTTGAGTAGCTAAAGGACAATCTCATTATATGAAGTTGGTTCAGGCACAGAAGATAACAGGGAACTTCAAGATAAGATTCTTTAGTGTTTATTGTGAACTTGAGAAAATGTTAAGACCTCTGTGTCCCATACACACATATGTGGGTATTTCATCCTCTATCTTTTTAATTATAGAAAGAGTTGGTGCATTAATAAGAGTTAGAAAAGTTTAGAAAATCCTATCAATACTGAGAAAAATTAGTAAAATCAAGTTTCATTTTAATTGTCTCACTGTCACTCATATCATATTCAAAGTCTTGGTAATTATAAAATTTGAAAAATACGCCAAAGTGCAATTTTTCTAGTAGCAATTTCTAGTCAGTAATTTTTCTCAAAATGTACTCAAAGAATAAAAATTCACTGTATCATTTCAATCTATGTGACAGAAACACAACTTGAACTTGTAGCAAAATAAAATATGATTTTGCATTAATAATGTAATATATAAAATACATAGTATACATAATCTATTATATATTGTATATATTAGTATATTATCTAATATAGAATATAATTGGATATCATTGCAAGTCATATTTCCTGGTTTAATTTCTCAGTACACATTTTTATAAATCAGTTCGGTCAGTTCAGTCACTCAGTTGTGTCCGACTCTTTGCGACCCCATGAATCGCAGCACACCAGGCCTACCTGTCCATCACCAACTTCCAGAGTCCACCCAAGCCCATGTCCATTGTGTCAGTGATGCCATCCAACCATCTCATCCTCTGTCATCCCCTTCTCCTCCTGCCCTCAATCTTTCCCAGCATCAGAGTCTTTTCTAATGAGTCAGCTCTTCTCATCAGGTGGCCAAAGTATTGAGTTTCAGCTTCAACATCAGTCCTTCCAAAGAACACCCAGGACTGATCTCTTTTAGGATGGACTGGTTGGATCTTCTTGCAGTCCAAGGGACTCTCAAGAGTCTTCTCCAACACCACAGTTCAAAAGCATCAATTCTTCTGTGTTCAGCTTTCTCTATAGTCCAACTCTAACATCCATACATGACTACTGGAAAAACCATATCCTTGACTAGATGGACGTTTGTTGACAAAGTAATGTCTCTGCTTTTTAACATGCTGTCTAGGTTGGTGATAACTTTCCTTCCAAGGAGTGTCTTTAAATTTTGTGGCTGCAATCACCATCTGCAGTGATTTTGGAGCCCAAAAACATAAAGTCTGCCACTGCTCCCCCTGTTTCCCCATCTATTTCCCATGAAGTGATGGGACCAGAGGCCATGATCTTCGTTTTCTGAATGTTGAGCTTTAAGCCAACTTTTTCACTGTCCTCTTTCACTTTCATCAGGAGGTTCTTTAGTTCTTCTTCACCTTCTGCCATAAGGGTGGTGTCATCTGCATATCTGAGGTTATTGATATTTCCCCCGGCAATCTTGATTCCAGCTTGTGCTTCATCCAGCCCAGCATTTCTCATGATGTACTCTGCATATAAGTTAAATAAGTAGGGTGACAATATGCAGCCTTGACGTACTCCTTGTCCTATTTGGAACCAGTCTGTTGTTCCATGTCTAGTTCTAACTGTTGCTTCCTTACCTGCATACAGGTTTCTCAAGAGGCAGGTTAGGTGGTCTAGTATTCCCATCTCTTTCAGAATCTTCCACAGTTTATTGTGATCCACACAGTCAAAGGCTTTGGCATAGTCAATAAAGCAGAAATAAATAGGTTCTCAAATTTTAAAATAGACTAAATTAAACTGAGAAGTGTTACCATAAAATTGCCTCCTGAGAAATCTGTATGCAGGTCAAGAAGCAACAGTTAGAACTGGACATGGAACAACAGACTGGGTCTAAATTTGGAAAGGAGTACAACAAGGCTGTATATGGTCACCCTCCTTATTTAACTTATATGCACAGTACATCATGCAAAATCCTGGGTTGGATGAAGCATAAGTTGGAATCAAGATTGCCAGGAGATATATCTATAACCTCTGTTATGCAAATGCTGCTGCTGCTGCTAAGTTGCTTCAGTCGTGTGCGACTCTGTGCGACCCCATAGACCACAGCGCACCAGGCTCTGCCATCCCAGGGCTTCTCCAGGCAAGAACACTGGAGTGGGTTGCCATTTCCTTCTCCAATGCATGAAAGTGAAAAGTGAAAGTGAAGTCACTCAGTCATGTCCAACTCTTCGCGATCCCATGGACTGCAGCCTACTAGGCTCCTCCATCCATGGGATTTTCCAGGCAAGAGTACTGGAGTGAGGTGCCATTGCCTTCTCTGAATATGCAGATGACACCACCCTTATGACGGAAGTGAAGAGGAACTAAAGAGCCACTTGTGAAAGTTAAAGAGGAGAGTGAAAAAGCTGGCTTAAAACTCAACATTCAAAAACTAAAACCATGGCCTCCAGTCCCATCAGTTCATGGCAGATAGATGGGAAACAATGGAAACAGTGACAGAATTTATTTTCTTGGGTTCCAAAAGCACTGTAGATGATGGCTGCAGCCATGAAATTAAAAGACACTTGCTCCTTGGAAGAAAAGCTATGACAAACCTAGACAACATATTAAAAAGCAAAGACACTGGAAAAGGAAATGGCAATCCACTCCATTATTCTAGTCTGGAAAAATCCATGGACAGAGGAGCCTGGCAGACTGCAGTCCATGGGGTTACATGACTGAGCACATATGTATGAGGAGGGTGGAGGGATATGAAACTGAAACTGAAGTCCCTCAGTCATGTCCAAATCTTCACGACCCCATGGACTG
Organism: Bubalus bubalis; assembly: GCF_019923935.1. Classification (NCBI taxonomy): domain Eukaryota; kingdom Metazoa; phylum Chordata; class Mammalia; order Artiodactyla; family Bovidae; genus Bubalus; species Bubalus bubalis. The sequence goes on along the minus strand of NC_059164.1, from coordinate 38,442,873 downwards.
TAGCCTACCAATCTCCTCCATCCATGGGATTTTCCAGGCAAGAATACTGGAGTGGGTTGCCATTTCCTTCTCCAGAGGATCTTCCCAACCCAGGGATCGAACCTGGGTCTCCTGCATTGTAGGCAGACGCTTTACCATCTGAGTCACCAGGGAACCCCTGGAGGGATATGGGTTGATAGCAATAAACTGGTAGAACTAAAAAAAAAAAAAAGAAAGCAAGCAGAGACATTACTTTGTCAACAAAGGTCCACCTAGTCAAAGCTATGGTTTTTCCAATGGTCATGTGTGGATGTGAGAGTTGGATTATAAAGAAAGTTGAGCACCAAAGAACTGATGTTTTTGAGCTGTGGTGTTGGAGAAGATTCTTGAGAGTCCCTTGGACAGCAAGGAGATCAAACCAGTCCATCCTAAGGGAAATCAGTCCTGAATATTCATTTGAAGGACTAATGTTGAAGCTGAAACTCTAATACTTTGGCCACCTGATGTGAAGAACTGGCTCATTTGAAAAGACCCTGATGCTGAGAAAAATTGAAGGCTGGAGGAGAAGGGGATGACAGAGGATGAGATGGTTGGATGACATCACAGACTTGATGGACATGACTTTGAGCAGGCTCTGGGAGTTGGTGATGGATAGGGAAGCCAGGCATGCTGCAGTCCATGGGGTCACAGTCAGACATGACTGAGTGACTGAACTGAACTGAACCATAAAGCTATTGTCACTAAATGACTTTATTATACAATTAATGCCCCAAATCATTTATAGACTTGTGGGAAGTACATATGTCTATATGAGTCTGATGAGTCTGTGTTCGTGTGTATTTGTGTGTGTGTGTGTGTGTGTGTGTGTGTGTGTGTATTTTTCCCCTGGAAGAAAGAGACAAAGAAATTTCAGAATTATCAAACCCTCCATGGATATGAATGTTGACAAAGTTAAAAAATCATTCTTTTTTATGAAACTAAGAATACAGAGCAGTGACAGAATTTGGGAAAAGTAGAAGGATATCTTTATTCAACTTCTTATCCTTGCCACTCCAATAATTTGATTATCATTGTTTTGGAGAAAAATGAAAGATATGTTTAAGATTTGGTGATATAAAATTTAATTAATAGGTTTCTCTGGCTCTAATTCTGAGATAGAAATCACACAACCACCACGGAGTCTGCCTGTTTTATTGTGAACAAGAGTGTTTTAAAAAATGACACCTCCTACTGTTTTCATCTAGGGAATGAGACTGGTAGAGGATTTGGGCACCAGTGACAAAGAACTTTTTCTTTGAAAGTAGGAAATATGTAAATTTTTATTAAATTATTGGCAACGTATTTATTACTGGTTTTCCTTTTAAAAATACGCAAGTAGCAAAAACAATTAAATTACCCTATTTAGATTAGAAAGATATGTTTTCAGAAAAGCTATTTTAAACTCTCTACCATATAAAAAATTATTTTTCTAAAATAATACTGACCTTCCTCTATAGTGTCATTTACATAGCCTTATTTTCGGTATGTACTTGATACTACAGAATTTTAAAAATAATATATTTAACATATATTTTCAGAATACATTTGAATACACACATTATTTTCAAAGATCTCTGATTTTATATTTATTTTTATGAGAAGCAGCTGTATGGAAGCACTTTCTGCATCTATTTTAAAACAGCTATTGATGGTGTCCATAGGGATTAATAACATGAATCCAGAAGTAGGATTTGAATCCTAATGCCATCCCTTATCATCTGAGTGTCTCTGGCAACTTATTTATTACAATTACAGTCATCAATTGGTATGCCATCTTCATAGGGAGATTGTGAGGATGAACAAAGGTAAAGCATCTCGAACAGTGCCAGACCGATAACAGGTCCTTACCGAGTGTCAGGTTAGCTACTATTGCTGTTGTTCTTGCCACTGCCATGCATGATGAGCATTTGGATTTGGATACATTTGGATTGATTGCCTAGCAATCCATTTCCCCTTTCTAAAGACAATACTGAATTTTGTTGGGGAATTTCCACTCCCACACTTTGTGTGGCTTGAGGAGATTGTAAATTCAGCACCTTCTTTCCCACTAGGGAAGCCAGTGTGGTCCCTGAAGGCTCCTTACTTCAGAGCCGTCTTCACTCTTTCCATATAGCAGTTGTAAGTTACTGTATGTCACCAAACTCAGCCAGCCACTCCAGTATGGGAGTTTATCCTGAGCTCCTTACCCATATGAACCCATTAGAAAAAATATCCAATATGCTTCTTTGCTTTCGTGGGTGCAGCCTTTTATCTCTCCTTCCCAGAAGACGATAGGCTTACTTCCTCCCACTCCTTCCTTCTGCACTCTGGCCAGGGGGCAGGGGTGAGGAGGAACAAGACTTAAGATTCCCATTTAAAGTGTTTCATTTTCTCCTGAAAACTTCTGTCTCTGGGAGCAATGACCTGTAGTCTTATCAGATTATTAAATTTCACTCTCATTTCAGTGCAGTATTCCCTCTCCCCTCAGAATAATTTGCTTAACCATATTTATCTTGACCTGACAGGGCTACTAGCTACTGGCATAATGGGATGGGGTGGAGGTTGACATTGATGGCAAGAGAAGGAAAGCAGTTACAGAGTTTGAGTGACTGCCACAATTAAATGCCTGTTATAAAGGCAAACGTAATGGAAAAGTTGGACTCGTTCATTAGAGTGATAGTGCCTGGGAGAAACTGTCAAATACTTTCTACTATTGAGACAGGAGTCACCTTGTTATAGTAATAGACTCAGGGAGAGCAGGAAAGTGGTACTTACTGAACTGTTATTGCCTGAGAGTGGTTGTCAGATCGTTCCAGCTGTTGAGGCTCTTAAAAGTTTGCTTCCTCTGGGGTCCGAGTCTAGTTTTTCCTACTGTCCCTTTGAGTCTGCAAGCTGCATCATATCTTTTAGAGAACTCCTCAAGTTACCCAGAGGTGGTTTCTGCTGTTTGAAGCTGAAGACTAACTGAATCAATGATGTAGAGTGTCACTTATGAGATAAACTCCTGAAAATTAGTGGTAGGAGAAAATTTGCTTTCCTGGCATTCTATCTCGTGCTTCCCATGAGATAATTTATTCTATTCCTCTTTTTGCCTAGCCACTAGGAACTTTAGGACCAGAAATAGTTCATGACTATAGTGGTTATCTTTAAGCTAGGATTTTGAGGAAAACAATAATGTCTTTTTTCTGCTAATAGTACTTCTTTACCTTATTTTTAAGTTTTTTTTTTTTTAGCTTACTTTAAATTTCAACAAAGGTTTGCCTTGTATTCCAAGTTGCTCCCTTTATGTTTAAAAAATAAATCAAAACTAGAGATGGTACTTATCTTTTATTTCAGACTCTAAAGCATTTTCATCTACTCTGCTGCTCTCCTATACATAGCCCTAAAGAATCAAATGGGAAGATATAAATTTTTATTCAACGTAATAAATTAGTCTTTAAGTTTATTTTATCAGATTTCCTTTAAATCTGAAATTTGCTGCAAGGTATAGTTATGAAACTTTAGTATCAGTAAGACAGATTATCATGAAAATTTGCAAGATTCCTTTTTGCTCTGATATTTAATGTCATTGGATCCTGTTCTTTATATTTAAACTCCTCAGTGACACTCACTAATGATTAATGACCCACTGGCTCGTGCTGCCTTATAACATGAAAGTCACCGAAATGCCTTTTCCTCAGAGAGCAATTATTCTATGGAACAATATCCCTTACCTGGTGCACTGAAGTCCCAGAGGCTGGCTGTTAAACTTGCAGTTGTAATTCGTGAAAAAGTCCAGAAAGCCAAGTTTTGAACTGCTGGGGATTTTATGCACAGTTTCATTTTACTAGAACAATTTGTTTCTTTTCTGCCTTTTCTTGCAAAGATTTTGGATAAGTGGCAAGAATGGCAAAGACTTGGTTTAGATATTTTTCTATTTGAGTCCAAGAATACCTAGCCAGGAGCTGTGTATCTTCCAGTTTTTTGATTCGTGACAATATACTGCTGACATGAAAAAAATGCAGAAATTCAGGCCATGCATATGTGTTCAGATGCACATCCATTTTGATATTTCAATAGGGAAAGACAATTAGAAAGAGGATGCATCTCAGACATAAGTTACATGTTGTAATAGTGAAGAATGTCCATATGTAATTCTGCCTGCAAATCTCTGGTCCATGAAATAAATGATGCATCTTATACTGATACTTCACTTGTCAGCAGAATATTCAGAGTAGCTGCCTCATGATAGGTATATAAATAAAGTCAAAATGGTTAGACTTGTAAAATCTAAAGAAGTCACTGACCTCTGAGATATTTGATACTGAGGGGTACCTTGCCAGCTTTTCTTACCTGCTTATAAAAAATAATAATGTACGTTTAGTGACTTAGCCTGGAGAAGGCAATGGCACCCCACTCCAGTACTCTTGCCTGGAAAATCCCATGGATGGAGGAGCCTGGTGGGCTACAGTCCATGGGGTCGCACAGAGTTGGACAGGACTGAAGCGACTTAGCAGCAGCAGCAGCAGTGAATTAGCCAAGTAGTATAATATCACTTCTATGTGACTTGAATTGTTTTGGTGCTATGAAAAGTGCAATTAACATTGAAATGAAGTTGCTCAGTCGTGTCCGACTCTTTGCAACCCCATGGACTGTAGCCTACCAGGCTCCTCCCTCCATGGGATTCTCCAGGCAAGAATACTGGAGCAGGTTGCCATTTCCTTCTCCAGGGGATCTTCCCGGCCCAGGGATCGAACCTGGGTCTCCCGCATTCCAGGCAGACGCTTTAACCTCTGAGCCACCAGGGAAGCACAATAAGTATGTATAGTCTCTTTGGTAAAATAAACACACCATATCCATTAGAGCACAATGAAGGACCAAAGCAAATGATACTGATGAGAATCATGTGAATTCAGAAAATGGAAACATCATTATGAACTTCCTTGATCATAGAAGATGGGGGACAATGCTTTTGAGGTGGCCCTCCAAGTGTGGTTACAGTTTTAATAAAAGAGAGATAAGAAAGAAGAAAGACAAAGTATTCAAGCTAAAGTTTTGAAGGAGAAAGAAGGTGACTTTGTGCAGGAGAATGTATGGAAAATGGCTTCCCTTGAGCTGAGAGTAAAAGTTAAGACTTTCCTAGAAAATAAACTTAGATTAGAAAGGTCCCAAATCCCAGAAGAAGTGTTTGGACTCGCTAGTGGCTGTGCATATTGACGGGCCACTGATCTGAGGCCAGAGTGGCAGATGATGGAGTGTAGGCAAGGGAGTCATCCTGAAGGCTCTTTCAGTAATTTAAGCCTGAGGTGATGAAAACCCCTAGTAGTGAGGTAGCTGAGGGAATCCAGCAGGGGAGGCAAAGATGAAGGTATGATAACTCTTGGGGACAGATTGTAATTAGATGATGAAGGAGCAGAATGAGTAAAAGATGTCTCCAAAATTTCTAGTCTCATTCAGATGACTAGAAGAATAATAGTATCTGTGAGAGATATGATGCAGTTAGGACTTGATAAACTTAATGCAGTGGCAAACAGTTCAGTGGCAATACCCTAAAAGTGGTTGGAAATATGACTCAGGAGAACTGCTGAAAGTTCTGATATATATCTCTTGAGATAAAAGTGTTTATATATCTCTTGAGATATAACTGTTTCTATGACACTCAGATGCATACCATCGAAATTAGTAAACAGGAAATTGGGAAACAAATTCATTTCTATTCTGGTATAAGTAAAAACAAAATGCTATATTAAGAAATCTTATTTATTCAAACTGACTACCTGTCAACCCAGATAAGTGCTGCAGCCACTTTGCATATCAGTCTCCTTATCTGGATGTTGGGGATAATAACCTTGGCCTTTCCAAGAACATATATCAAAAGGACATATATAATTTTTTTTTATCTAAAAATGCTTTATATTTACGTTAAAAAAAAAATCCCTAGTTAGTCAATTGCTGTGCTGTGCCGTGTTCATTCATGCCTGACTCTTTGCAACCCCATTGAATGTTGCCCACCAGGCTCCTCGATCCATGGAATATTCCAAGCAAGAATATTGGAGTGGATTGCCCTTTCCAACTCCAAGGGATATTTCCAACCCATGGATCAATCCCATGTCTCTTGCATCTGGTTAACAGTTAGCCAATAAGTAAAAAAATTCTTGTGTTTTTTTTCTTTGGTGCATGTGTGTGTGTGTATTTGATTTTGTTCTTATCTCTTAGTGATATAAAGATATTTACATAAGATATAAAATATATATGGCAATTAATTTCTGACTACTACACACATCTGTGTTGGCTACTTACTGATAGCTACCTCAACTGGCCAGCCAAGGGGCTTACCCTATGTGTTATTGTAAAGTGTAACACTTACCTTACCCATCTGATGGGGAACATGACCCGACTGATGTCTAACAAGTCTACTGCAACCCACCACAACTGTCTAACACCATTTCTTTCTGCTTATCTCCTTCTAGAAGCCCATGGAGCAGTGGGACATGGCTGCCCTGACAGTTGAGGAGAGGGGAAGCCTGAGAAGAGTGCCCTGTGCCCCAGATGTCATTAGGTTGTTAGTAACCAGAGTATTCTACAGCTCTCCTGCTGCAGCAGAGAGGAAGCGAAAAGGAAAGAGGACAAAAGAGAAGCCAAGAATGAAGTTGAGAAGGAGAGCATAACATAAGAAAAGAAGAAAACAGAGTAATTTTTAATCACCAGCAAATGTTCTAGTGAAGCGAAGTGAAAGTCACTAAGTTGGGCCCAACTCTTTGGACCCCTTGGACTGTAGCCCACCAGGTTTCTCTTTCCATGGAGTTCTCCAGGCAAGAATACTGGAGTGGGTTGCCATTTCCTTCTCCAAAATGTTCTAGAACCCCTCTTGGATGCTTCACTCCTATTTCTTGGTCCCTAACTTCTGATAGTCAAGGTTGTATATTGTCACCTTGCTTATTTAACTTATGTGCAGAGTACATCATGCCAAACACTGGGCTGGAAGAAGCATAAGCTGGAATCCAGATTGCCCGCAGAAATATCAATAACCTCAGATACACAGATGACGCCACACTTATGGCAGAAAGCGAAGAAGAGCTAAGAACCTCTTGATGAAAGTGAAAGAGGAGAGTGAAAAAGTTGGCTTAAAGCTCAACATTCAGAAAACGAAGATCATGGCATCCGGTCCCATCACTTCATGGGAAATAGATGGGGAAACAGCGGAAACAGTGTCAGACTTTATTTTTCTGGGCTCCAAAATCACTGCAGATGGTGACTGCAGCCATGAAATTAAGATGCTTACTCCTTGGAAGGAAAGTTATGACCAACCTTGACAGCATGTTAAAAAGCAGAGACATTACTTTGCCAACAAAGGTCTGTCTAGTCAAAGCTATGGTTTTTCCAGTAGTCATGTTTGGATGTGAGAGTTGGACTATAAAGAAAGCTGAGCACCGAAGAATTGATGTTTTTGAACTGTGGTGTTGGAGAAGACTCTTGAGAGTCCCTTGGACTGCAAAGAGATCCAACCAGTCCATCTTAAAGGAGATCAGTCCTGAATATTCATTGGAAGAACTGATGCTGAAGCTGAATCTCCAATACTTTGGCCATCTGATGCGAAGAACTGACTCATCTGAAAAGATCCTGATGCTGGGAAAGATTGAGGGCAGGAGGAGAAGGGGACCACAGAGGATGAGATAGTTGGATAGCATCACTGACTCAAGGGACATGAATTTGAGTAAACTCCGGGAGTTGGTGATGGACAGGGAGGCCTGGCGTGCTGCAGTCCATGGGGTCGCAAAGAGTTGGACATGACTGAGCGATTGAACTGACTGAACTTCTGATACTTGAATTCTGCTGTGTCTCCTCCAGCCTCTACCTGGAGTCCTTTCCAGAATCTCTAGGTCCAGAGTCTTGCAGACAGTGCCATTGGCCTACTGTTGGGGTAAGTGTTGTTTATCACCATCTCTCAACATCTAGCAGGACATAAAAGGGACAGAACAGTAAGAAATGAGACAGGTTTCTGCCTTTACACTGTTGTGCCATCACAATGGTGACCTTCTTGACCTCAAAATTGACTATTATAAAAAGAGGTTGATGTGACTGAAGGTAAAGATTTTATATTCCTTTTGCTTTCCTGTCACTGTACACAATGCATTTTCAAAGATTTCTTAACATTTAAGCCTTGGGAAATCTATTTTCCATTGTTCTGTTCATAATGTGTTTGTTATGATTTTTTAATCTCTAAGTGAGTTTCAATCAATGATAATTTCTGATTTCTTTTTTAATGAAATATTTGGAAACTTCTCTATATTTTTGTATGAAAAAAGCACTGAACTAAAATCTTTCTTTATTTAAATTTTTGGTCACGCCAAGCCACTTGCAGAATCTTATTTTCCTGACAAAAGATCAAACCCGCTCTTATGGCAATGGTAGCGCTGAGTCCTAACCATTGGACTGCCAGGAAATTCCCTGAACCAAAAATTTTTTTTTTTAATCTTATCCCAATTCTGCCTCAGGGGCCTTGGGCAAATCACGCTGATTTCAGTCTTTTTAAATGTATGTCATCTCTGAAATTTAGTTCCCTCAATGTAAATTTGAGATGATAATATTCATCTCACTGGGCTCTTGTGACCTTATAGTAAGTAATATACTTAGTACATTTGTTAACTATTAGTTTTTGGAGATAGCTTTGAAGTTCTATTTTTATTACTTTTTAATGAGAGAATCACAAATGTTTTGCAATATGGGATGACATCAGCAATAGATTGAATAATGAAATTTAAAAAACAAGTTGTATAATGAATTAAACATCTTTGAATTATCTTTAATTCAAAACTCTTGATTTTATGAAGATTTAAATATCCTTTACAAATAGAGAAAAAGGTTGCCTTTTAAGACAAAGGAGAGTTGGATAAAAATAGTATTAATAGATGTTTAGAACTTCAAACAAGTAGACAGACACATGTGCTGTTGAAAGATCGAGCATTCCCGACCCACTGACCGTTTGCCACTGGCAGAATTTTCCTTTCCCAGTTGCCACCTGCACTGTATCTAAATAACATTTTAGGCTCATCATCAAGGCAGCGTCAGAAAAACAGGTACAGAGGGAATCATCCAGGTACCTACTTCCACAGATATAACAGAAAACAAGCACGGACGATGCTCATAATGCTATTGCAAATAAATTTGTGAATATATATTTTAATTTAGCTTTAGTTTTTATTGATTATTAGAATCATTAAGATTAAATAAAAATTTTAATTTAAATAAAAAATAACCTCATACTAGAAATAGCTTTAAAAATGTATAACTTGCATATTGCAAATACATCTCTTTTCTTTCATTATATATTAATCCATTTGGGCACTAAGCTTATTTTATGCAAGTGAAACTATAAATTGCATCTGTCTTCAATTAAAATTTAAATAAATATTTTAATAATAGAGCAATATAATATATGTGTATTTTCCATTTAAAGAAAAATTTCCTCAATTTTGATAAACTTATGAACTTCCTACAGGCATTTCCATGTTTAATCAGTGAAATGTAAAACAGTATGTTTATTCATCTGAAAGTCAGTGATATTTTTCTCTATTCACTCACATTCTGAGGGAAACTCTCATATTTTGTGTTGTGATTCCTATCATAAAGATACTGTACAAATCGTTCACAAGAATTCTGCTATATTCCCTGGCACCAGCAACCTTCAGTGGAAAAGATTCGGTTTCCTTTATTCCAGAGTTTGGCGTGTAGAATTCTTTTCATAAAATATTTTTTAGTTTCAGAGGCTTGGTCTTTACCATACCCAGAGATAACATCAAATGTATCTAAACACTGAAATAAGACAGAGTTCGTCAAATATCAGCTCAGCTTCCAGGACAAGTCATTTCATTTCCCTTTGCCTTTTCTATGAAATAGGGCTAATCAGGCCTTTCTTTCTAGGCTGTTAGGAACAATCAATGAGGCAACCCTTACAGAGACAACATAAAACCTAATAAAACTGTTAAGCACCCCACCATGCTTGGCACTGTTCTGGGAACAGAGGTTAAGGGCATGAGCTTGTGTACATGCAGCACACATACATACACACACACATACCACTCTCCTTGGGGCTGAAAGATGCAGTGGCACTGTTCTGAAAAGCCTCTGTTTATTGTCTTCTAACAAAACCACAGTTTATAAATACAAGCTCGGTGCATACTAACATGAATTGCAATAGAGATGAGTCCCTATTCTCCTTGGACCTCGAGTACATTGCTCTACCACTAACCACTCAAGAGAATGCAGTGGGGAAGAGGTTTACTCTCCACCCTGGACTGCACAGCTGCAAAGAGGCATCGTCTCAGCCTCCTATCAGCTGGTTTATAACAATCTCCACTCAGGTCTCACTTAGAAGAGCTCAAATCCAAGGGAACGTCATTCTGTTTGAGACACTTCCCAAAAACATTAAACTGAGCATTAAAACAAGTTTTAAAGGGAAACGAAATCTTAGAAGCCCAGCTTGAGTGCCTGTTTGCTATGCTGCTTTGGGGTTATTGGCAGCCTGCTGCGAGACACCTTACATGCTCATGAGAAAAACTTAGATGTTTTTTTAAAAGTTTCATCTATAACTTGATCCCGTCAGTCATAAGCACCAAGTGGGGGAAGTGAAGTTACGTATGTGGTCACACCAGAAATACCAAAGTTAATTTAGGGAACTTCAAGAGTTTGGGACATAAATATATTTATAGTGGTATAATCTTTACGTTAATCTTTACTTTTTGATACTTTCCAGAGTTGGCATCGCCATGCTTAAAAGAGTTTGGTTTTAACTAAACATTAGGGCAATGGCCCTTTACAGATGAAAAGAGAAGCAAGTGATACTGTCTTCAGAAGAAACCTTAGTCTCTTAGGGATCTGGAATGAAGAAAGACTACAAGCCTTGCTTACAGTGGTCAGTGAAAGACTCTGAACTCCCACCAGTCTACATGGTCATGTGGTCCACCAGAGTCTTGTGCTGACAATATGGGGATTGCTTGCTGAGGCAGCAGGATTATTTTTAAGCATTATTTAATGGTCTTGAGTTCATTGGGGGTTTTTTTTGTTTTTTTTAAAAAAGCAAATGAGAGAAAAATTCCTCTTTTTTTTCCTAAGAAGGCAATACATACATGGAGACTCGGACCAAATCACCAAGACCTGATGCAGCAAAGTTAACCATGTGAAATAAAGTTCCACTTCTCAGCGGACTGCTTGGCGCCACACAAAGCCTACTTTAGAGACAAAGAAAAGACAGCAAATTCTGTAATATCCATCCAACCAGACACTGAATGAATAGGTCAGCCCAGTAGACCCTGATATTGAGTGACTCTTAACTACACTAACTGAAAGTGCGTGTCTGTAAACACAGGACATGGAGTCACTGTGGCCCGCACTGCTGGTCTTTGGGGATAAGGCAACTATGGTGAGACTGGGTTCAGCCAGCTTTGTGACTTTCTAAAAGGCCTCACAGTTTGACAGTTCCCTAAGGGAGTTATACAATCTTCATAATTAAAAAGTGTAGAAATTTTAGTCACCACACCAGAAGTGGTTTAAAGCAAATATATTAATCTTGTTCACAGTAAACTCTGGGTAAACCAGAGTGACAATTATCTATCTACAGCAAGAAATACACAGTTGTGTGGGAAATTGAAAACCTTGCCCATGTGACCAGCTCATTTTCTGTATTTGAGAGACTAACATTGGGATCCAAACCAAAATTCAGGGTGAAGCACAAAATCAGAACAGAGAGAATTACATTGGCAGCATCTGGATCATACACTCAAGAGCTTGCTAAAAAATATAGATTATCTAACCATTCTCTGGAGATTATGGGTGGGGAATGGGAATTGTGCTTTGAAAGAAGCTCAGTTTTGGCACCACTTTGCATGTGATGTAGAGACCATCCAACGTGCACTGGACTCGCTCTACGTCAATCAAATGTGCTGACCTCCACATCAAACACATACCAGCCTTCTGACTAAACAGCTCATATCCTTTTCTCCTGTCCCCTAGCTGTAAGTAAATGAGCACTGCCAGTGAAATTCCTTCTCAGAATGTCTATGGCTGAGGAACTGCTTTTAAAAGCAACACCCTCTTTGTTTATATATATTGTTACCTCCCTTTGATTTTGGTATCACCTGGGAACTATTCTGTTTGCTCAAAGGCAGATTTCTCAGATAATAGTTATATTTATGGAGCACCGATTTATTATGTACAAGACCTAATTAGTTCACACATATTTTCTCATTTAATTTTCACAATTGTCCTCATAACTTACTCCTATTTTACTAATAATGAAAATGAATTTCAGAAAATTTAACTGATTTGCCCAAAGTAAAACTAGTATAAAAATGTGGTGAGACTCGAAATCAAATATATTTTGGGTTAATTTAAATCTCAGTGCCATAACCACTACGCATATTTCCTTGTACTTAGTTTTATACTTCAAGTCACAAAGGATATTGCAAATCCAAACAATTGCTGTCCTGTAATTGTTTTCTTTCACTCAGACTTGATATCTGAGAAATGTCTAACAATGCATTTGCCTGGTTCAGACAAAGGATTCTGAAATTTTATGTATTTATTTATGTTGTCCCTTTCTTCATTCTACTCATAGGTTCAGTGATAAAATATTTCAGTTCTACTAATGAGCACACCTTGATTTTAATAGAATATTGGAAGATGTCTAATATCAAGGAAAAGATCTTAAGTAAATTTTTATTATGGGATTTAATAATATGTAGTCCCTTGGATGGAAAGGAGATCCAACCAGTCCATTCTAAAGGAGATCAGTCCTGGGTGTTCATTGAAAAGACTGATGCTAAAGCTGAAACTCTAGTACTTTGGCCACCTCATGCGAAGAGTTGACTCATTGGAAAAGACCCTGATGCTGGGAGGGATTGGGGGCAGGAGGAGAAGGGGATGACAGAGGATGAGATGGCTGGATGGCATCACTGACACTATGGACATAAGTTTGAGTGAACTCCGGGAGTTGGTGATGGAAAGGGAGGCCTGGCGTGCTGCAATTCATGGGGTCACAAAGAGTCAGACACGACTGAGTGAACTAACTAGTAATTTTTATTAGGAGAATATGCACACGTATGATGGAATAGGAAATGGCTAATAAATATTGAAGAAAATACACTCTTAATTCACCATCAGTCAGTCAGTCAGTCAGTTCAGTTGCTCAGTAATGTCCGACTCTTTGAAACCCCATGAGTTGCAACACGCCAGGCCTCCCTGTCCATCACCAATTCCCGGAGTTCACCCAAACCCATGTCCATCGAGTCGGTGATGCCATCCAGCCATTTCATCTTCTGTCATCCCCTTTTCCTCCTGCCCCCAATCCCTCCCAGCATCAGGGTCTTTTCCAATGAGTCAACTCTTCGCATGAGGTAGCCAAAGTATTAGAGTTTCAGCTTTAGCATCAGTCCTTCCAATGAACACCCAGGACTGATCTCCTTTAGGATGGATTAGTTGGATCTCCTTGCAGTCCAAGGGACTCTCAAGAGTCTTCTCCAACACCACAGTTCAAAAGCATCAATTCTTTGGCACTCAGCTTTCTTCACAGTCCAACTCTCACATCCATACATGACCACTGGAAAAACCATAGCCTTGACTAGACAGACCTTTGTTGACAAAGTAATGTCTCTGCTTTTTAATATGCTGTCTAGGTTGGTCATAACTTTCCTTCCAAGGAGTAAGTGTCTTTTAATTTCATGGCTGCAATGACCATCTGCAGTGATTTTGGAGCCCAAAAAAATAAAGTCTGACACTGTTTCCACTGTTTCCCCATCTATTTCCCATGAAATGATGGGACCAAATGCCATGATCTTCGTTTTCTGAATGTTGAGCCAAACCCAACTTTTTCACTCTCCTCCTTCACTTTCATCAAGAGGCTCTTTAGTTCCTCTTCACTTTCTGCCATAAGGGTGGTGTCATCTGCATATCTGAGGTTATTGATATTTCTCCCGGCAATCTTGATTCCAGCTTGTGCTTCATCCAGCCCAGCATTTCTCATGATGTACTCTGCATATAAGTTAAATAAGTAACTGTTAGTCGCTCAGTCGTGCCCGACTCTTTGCAACCCCATGGACTGCAGCCCTCCAGGCCCCTCTGTCCATGAGATTTTCCAGGCAAGGATGCTGGAGAGGTTTGCCATTTCTTTCTCCAGGGGATCTTCCCAACCCAGGGGTCGAACCCGGGTCTCCTGTACTGCAGGCAGATTCTTTACCAATTGAGCTACAAGGGAAGTTAAATAAGCAGGTGACAATATACAGCCTTGATGTACTCCTTTTCCTATTTGGAACCAGTCTGTTGTTCCATGTCCAGTTCTAACTGTTGCTTCCTGACCTGCATACAGGTTTCTCAAGAGGCAGGTCAGGTGGTCTGGTATTCCCATCCCTTTCATAATCTTCCACAGTTTATTGTGATCCACACAGTCAAAGGCTTTGGCATAGTCAATAAAGCAGAAATAGATGTTTTTCTGGAACTCTCTTGCTTTTTCGATGATTCTTTAAAAACATATATTTCTTAACTTTGAAATTCAGGAGGTCAGGATACTTCCTCCTCATTTTTGTCCGTTCCCTTCTTCACCCATGATGTTAAGATTAGGGCAGAGGATATCTTTGGTAAGAGGAGGACTATACCAGCAACGGCACAGTTTACTTAGCTTTTGTGATGCTCCAATTGTAAATATACGAAATATTTTAAACCTCTACCAGCAATGACAGGTAAGGCACCCCTATCTGCTTTCAGGGAGCATAACATAGAGTCTTCATTATTGGAAGGATATCTCTCCTTAGTCATAAGCTAGGTGACTTGACAGAGAAGTGAAAATGTTGGAAGATAATGAGAAGAGAGAAGACAATAAGAGAATAAGGTCAAAAGATTTTATAACATTGGAAAAGTCCTAATTGGGCTAAAAATTAACTCAATAGGAAAAGGAAATAAACGTTTAGACATCGGGTGGCCTCTAGATTTCACTAGCATTCTGTGTCATCTAAAATGATTTTTTCCTTTCAAGGAGAAGACTATGTCTACATGTCCTGCTGGATGCTGAAATATAACAAAGAGATTAGCTTATTCACATTTTCTTCTAGCAGCTTGTCCAGAAACTAAAATAACGTCATTAAACCTCAAATTCTTCCAAAGTCCTCATCTTTAATTTTGCAAAATATCATCATAATTGGCAAATGTTCATTCTATCTCCTCCATAATTTCATACTTGATTTGAAAATTGTTTAACTTTTATTCACTCAACAAACTTTTATTGAATAACTACTACCAAGGAAATCAGTCCTGAATATTCATTGAAAGGACTGATGCTGAAGCTGAAACTCCAATACTTTGGCCACCTGATGTGAAGAACTGACTCATTGGAAAAGACCCTGATGCTGGGAAAGATTGAAGGCGGGAGGAGAAAGGGGATTACAGAGGATGAGATGAGATAGTTGGAGGGCATCACTGACTCGATGGACATGGGTTTGAGTAGACTCCGGGAGTTGGGGATGGACAGGGAGGCCTGGCGTGCTGCAGTCCATGGGGTTGCAAAGAGTTGGACACAACTGAGCAACTGAACTGAATTGAACTGGTCAGCCTGTGGATTAAAACTTTACCAGGTTTTGTTGTCTTGAGTTCATAACAAATACCTTCCCAGGCTGTTTAAACCTTCTTTACTTTCCACTTAAGGTCTGTCTTCTTGCTGTCTCTTCTTGCATGTCTTACTATAATGGTATAAAAATTAAACATCTTCTTTATATTTTAAAACTCAGGCCTAAATTTAACTAGTCTCGTAAGCCTTTCTTGACTCCTCCCATCCCTCTAGAAATCCTGACACCAATTCCTTTGTGCTCTGATTAAGCTCTTCTCTATTTCTATAGTAATACCTAAGTTACATAGCATATCCTTAAAATATTCATCACAAACATATTTTACCTATTTAGATACTTTTTGGAAAATTATTTCTCCTCATTTTGGTCGCTACAGTTCAGGCTGAACTGATTCCACCTTCCTACTCACAGGATAGACACACAAGTGAATTTGAATAATACAAAATTCCTCTGGCCACAATGAATAACTGAGGAAGAACAAATGACCCAAGTGGTAAAAGCCAGATTCCAGTTTAAAATTGATATTGACACCTGAAAAGAAAGGCCTCTTTTCTGAGACTGCAATTGCTAGGCATCATGTAAATTTGAGGGTCGGATTTTCCCCCATTTATAGGAAGCATGCCTGAGAGTGAAGTTATTAAAAAGTAAAGAACAATAAAGAAATCAAGAGGAAGAGAATGAACAGTAAAATGCTATTTTAGTGCCAGGATTTTAGCTTTGGCTGAAGCCATTTGTACCCCCTGGATATTCCAGGTATGCTTGCTAATGGACATTACTCTCAGCTAGTTTAGGCTGAGTTTTCATCATCTGCAACCAGAAGAGTCTGCATTATTACATCATGTCTGTGTCTGTCACTACACTGTGATGTAGAAATTGCCTCTTCTATGACAGGACTTGGAACAAAGTGAGTACTTGGTTTATTTACATTTAAGAGATGAAGAAATGAATGGATGAATGAAAGAAAGAAAGAAGTGAAGTGTATCCTTGGCAACCCACTCCAGTGTTCTTGCCTGGAGAATCCCAGGGACGGGGGAGCCTGGTGGGCTGCCGTCTATGGGGTCGCACAGAGTCGGACACGACTGAAGTGACTTAACAGTAGTAGCAGCAGCATCCTAGGAATACAGGCAAACACATATTTTTGTTGTAGTTCCAGCACACCAACAATTTGGTGCCCTTCTCAAAAAAAAAATTCCTGAGTAAAAACAGACTATTGTACTGCATGGTGCTGGGTGACAGTGATGTCTGATTCCGGAAAAAAATAAAAAACATCCTTAAAGTGGCTTACTCAAGTTTGATGGATTTAGTAAATATCTCAGGATAATCAAGCCCTTTATTTACTTCTTAACACCAAATGACATCATCCAGGTCCTAAAGTTACTTTAAATGACACATGAGATGGTGTCTTTGTCAGTCCCCTTGGGATTGAGTTTCATGGTTTAATCAGACTCACCATTAACGATCTTCTCCTGGACAGAAATGGAGCTAATATAGTGTGATGAGAGAGTGTTGGCCAGTGGCTCAACCAGCTCTGCAAGTCTGCACATGTGGATTCTATTTTCAAACCTATGATTGATTTACTTTCTGACCATGGCAAACCACTCCATTCTCCCATATGATGCTTATCAACAAATGGTGTCTGCTCAACTCATTTATTGAGAAAATATAACCGCATTTCAAAAATTGGAGATTTCCCATGACTAATTTTAGTTTTTTTTTTTTACCACATTGTTATTCTCCATGTGTGATTTACTACCTGATCAAAATAGAGTTATTTTGGGATAGGGATTTAAAATTTTAGGAATTCATTATTTTCTTTTAATAAAGATATCGACCTTTGTAGATAATTTGATATTTCTCTTATCTCAATTTACATGTCATTTACAATCTCTACTGTAAAAAAAATACCTTTTGAGGATGCATTCTTTTTAAATGTTCTCCAATTGGTTCTTTACAGATTGTAAACTACTTAGAGAGGAATGGGTATTGAACAAATATTTGTTGATTTGACATACTGACTTGAACTTGATGCAATAATCATCAGTTTCACATATTCATATGCAGTGGTGTGTGTGTGTGTAATCTCCAAATGAAAACCACTAGAAGGAAGGACTATTCACTTGGGATTCATTTTTCTTTTGATGTTAAACAAATTTGAGCCAGCTTGTGAGCTTGTGATGGGAGAAATGGTATGGGCTGTGAAAAATAATTACAGCTTCTAAACTACTGCTGTACCTTACACTCATGAGTTAGGACAGATGACTTAAAGGGAGTAATTTTGTTATTTGAAAACTGATACTAGACAATAGGAGAGATCATATAAGACATTCTCATGTGTAAATTTTCCGTAAATTTTTAAAAATCTGTATGTGGATTTATGTTCAGAGTTATGTTATACTTACTCATCTCCGTGTTATGGAACACACTAAATATCAGCATTGTCTATTCCTTAAAGGATTGAAGAAGAAAAGTTACCTGGGAAATTATCTAAGACTGACACTGCATGGAATATTAACCCATGGCAATTTGTTTCCATGGGTAATTGTTTGCTCAGTGTTCTCTTTTCTAGGATCACTTTGGTGTTGTTATTTTGTTTTTGTTTTTTAGTTAATTATGTAGTAGTGTTAGTCGCTCAGTGTCTGACTCTGTAATGCCATGGACTGTAGCCCACCAGGCTCCTCTGTCTGTGGAATTCTCTAGGCAAGAGTACTGGAGTGGGTTGCCGTTTCCTTCTTCAAGTTAATTATGTACTTTGGCTTTTATTGCAGAAGATCTTCCATTTCTTCTGTTTCTGCATTCATTTACCTTTACTTTTGCAAAATAGGGCACTAAAAATGGTTTACCTCTGTGTCTGTGCCTTTTTACTTTCCAGGTTTTATGATTGTGTAACTATGTTTTGTTTCTTTATATACATTATTTTATCTAAAAAATTTGGTTCTTCACTGTATTTTTTCTATTTGTTAATGTATTGCTGCTTTTAACTCTATTTGTTCCCTTTGTTAATCTTCTGTTAGGTTTATTTTGTGATCTATTTTGTTGTATTAAATGTTTACTCTTCTGCATTATTATATATCAAATTAAATAGCATTAATCTGTAAAGCTCTAAATTTTTCATCTAAGACCTAAGTTTAGCTCTTATCATATATTTTGTGTATGTGGTGATTTCATTTTGGATATTGTCTGTCTATTCTGAATATTAAGTATATTCACAAACATAAATATATTCCTCTCTCTCTATATATATATATGAGAATGTTATCCAAAATATACTATTTTTGGGAAATGTTATAAAATAACAAGAAGTCTTACTTTAGTGCCACAATATTTTTTCATACATATATTTGGATCAATCTTATTTACAACTATGTACAATTATAATGTTTTGTTTATCTACCTGTTTTATCTGGGATTATAGGATTTCTTGAGTTACCCTCTTATTTGTCCTGTTTCTATAGATTTGTCTTTGAAAATCTGCCATTCTTGTTTGATATATAGTTGACCCTTGAACAATATGTAGATTAAGAGCACTGACCTTCTGCACGGTAAAAAATCTGTGTATAACTTAGGCAGCCCTCTGTATCCATTCGAAGATTCAACCAACTGCGGCTGCTGCTGCTGCTGCTAAGTCGCTTCAGTCGTGTCCGACTCTGTGCGACCCCATAGACGGCAGCCCACCAGGCTCCCCCGTCCCTGGGATTCTCCAGGCAAGAACACTGGAATGGGTTGCCAGTTCCTTCTCCAGTGCATGAAAGTGAAAAGTGAAAGTGAAGTCGCTCAGTCGTGTCCGACCCTCAGCGACGCCATGGACTGCAGCCTTCCAGGCTCCTCCGCCTATGGGATTTTCCAGGCAAGAGTACTGGAGTGGGGTGCCATTGCCTTCTCCAATGCATAAAAGTGAAAGTGAAGTCGCTCAGTCGTGTCCGACTCTTAGCGACCCCATGGACTGCAGCCCACCAGGCTCCTCCGCCCCTGGGATTCTCCAGGCAAGAGCACTGGAGTGGGGTGCCATTGCAGTACTATAGTGTTTACCATTGAAAAAAAGTCTGTGAATAAGTGTAAGTGGACTTTGCAATTCAAATCTGTATTGTCAAGGGTCAACTGTATTAAATGATTCATTCTCTAGTTCAGTAACATTAGGGACATCTCCTAGAAGTTTAGTTTTAATTCTGTGCCCAATATAAACTATCTTTAGCTGTTGTTCCCCTCCCCCCCTCCACCAGGCTTCCCTGGTGGCTCAGACAGCAAAGAATCTGCCTGCAAAGCTGAAGACCCAGATTCAATCCCTGGGTCAAGAAGATCCCCTGGAGAAAGGAATGGCTACCCACACCAGTGTTGTTGCTTGGGAAATCCCTTGGACAGAGGAGCCTGGCAGGCTATAGTCCATGGGGTTGCAAAGAGTTGGACATAGCTGAGTGACTAACACTTTTACTAACTACTTTCTATGTCTTTTTTTAATGTCATTATTTTAGGTTTTAGATATGCATATTTATTTATTTTTTCCCTAATAGTCACTTATTTGTTCATTCTGTAATGATATGTTTTGATTCTCAATTTGTTTTCCTAATTCCACCATTTCAACATATGTCTGTCTGAGGTTTCATTATCTTAATGTTGATTTAATTTTTGTTTTATTGATTTCATCTTTCTTAGTATATCATCTCGGAGAAGGCAATGGCACCCCACTCCAGTACTTTTACCTAGAAAATCCCATGGATGGAGGAGCCTGGGAGGCTGCAGTCCATGGGGTCGCTAGAGTCGGACACGACTAAGCGACTTCACTTTCACTTTTCACTTTCATGCACTGGAGAAGGCAATGGCAACCCACTCCAGTGTTCTTGCCTGGAGAATCCCAGGGACGGGGAAGCCTGGTGGGCTGCCGTCTATGGGGTCGCACAGAGTCGGACACGACTGAAGTGACTTAGCAGTAGTATATCATCTGAATTTGAAAGTATTTTTAAAGAAAATCTTTTTCAGTATTTGTGTAAATTCCATAAGAAATGTTTTTAAGCTTGTATTGCATTTTATCGTCTTAAATTATGGTGGCATTTTTTTTCCATAGTAGTCAGTGTTTTTCTTTCCATCTTTCCAATATTTAATGTGGGTAGTTATGTCTGAATATTTTTCTTCAGATATAGTTTATATAATTCCCTGTGATTCTTTTACTTTTTTATCTGAATTCTTTTGGTGTTCACCCCAGACTATCATGAAATTTGAGGGCTGATTATTTTTTGCTTTGTGTTCTGTCTGTATTTTTGTGCTCTTATTTTAGATAGGAGGCATGGATTCATCAGGAGAGGCTATGTGTTGATATGATCAGTACATTTGTTCTCTGATTTTTTTTTTATTAAAAGTTTCATACCATCTACTTACAGGGTTCTCCTAGGGCAACAGGAGATACATTTGAATATTGAAGTCAAATTATGAAGATGCCGTCTCTCAAGGACTCAATCAGAGGAGCTGAGTTCTGCACTTCTGCCAAACTTTCCCCAGCAGCTCTCCACCTCCTTTCTTAGCCAGAGGACAGAAAACTAGACAAATTTTGTAGAACTCAAATAGAGCTTCCTGTGAGGCCCTTCCCTTGGGTTCTTACACAACCTCAGAGATTCTCGTGTAAGTTACTTTCTCTCTTGTGTTTCTGTCTGAAAAATTCCATCTTTATTGTTGTTGCCTCCCTGCCCTTCTACCTGTAAGAAGACAAACTCATTCATCTTCAGTGAATAATTCTTATGATGATGATGACATTTGCCTTTTCTTCTCTTTAGCCATCTGTCTGCAGATAAAATTAATTATTCTGGAAGTGAGGTTTGCCAATTATTTAACCTGAAGTAATCCCATTTTCCACAGCTCAATCAAAGTTCTGGGAGGTAGGTAAAACTTCTGAAACAAATGTTCTTCATATCAACTATGATCAGTCCACCAGAATACTCATTTTCTTCTAAAAATATTCATTTTTACCTTTTGTGGCTCCATAATGATGAGATATGCAAATTTTATAAAAATTTTTTATTTTTTTAAATTTTAATAGTTCTATTCCCTGTGATTTCTACAACTAAAGACAAGGCTATTTCTTTAGCATTGCCACACTAATTTGTCCTGGTCAAGCCAAAATATCATTTTAGTTCATGTGGTATTTAATTGTGAACAGCAATGGCTGGAGGATTTTAAGGGTCACTAGGTCCAGATGTTTGGTCATTAGTCACCACCATATAACCCACCTTCAATATAATAAATATGGATAAAATAAGGAAACACTTCAGCCGTCAACAAGATTAGTGTTCAAGACTAATAGGAGCCTGATTTTTGCTTTTTAACTTTGTTAACATTTAACCCTTTGAGGGCAGAGGATTTCACTTGAAGTAAATCTCTCCTCGCACACTCTGCTCTTATTTACTGAAGTTTATATACGTTCATTAATGACACGTCCATTCACCAAAGAAGTGCAGGCATGCTTTTAAGTACTTTAATACTTAACATCACACTTCATATCTTTTTCTTAACAACATATTGGAATGTTTAAGAAGGTGGTTTTGTTGGACAGTCAAGTAATTGTCTGATAAAGTGACCTATGTCTGTGGCTATGAGCAGCCTTTTTAGAAGAATTTATTGGACGTATTTGGCTGATCTGGACTCCCACAAACAATAGAGATCCTTTCAAAACCTTCTTTGTATGTTTACTTGTCTTTTTCGTATTTGTATAGAATGAATACCAAATATATTATTTGTTTTTATTTATAATGTATTGAATAGTATTTCTCACCTGCTGCAGTAGAAGTAAAAATGTGCAACCATATGTTGCAGACCTTGGATTCTAGCTGCCCTGGAAATCAGCAGGTTTCTCTGCAGAAAATTGGGAATAATAGTACTAATCAGGTAGAGTTGTTGTTTGGTTTTAATTTTACATAAGTAATCTTTCAATTAATGTTAATTCTGTCTTTCTTATTTGCATAGATGTCATGCAATATTCTGACATATATACTTGCGAATCAAATATCTACTAGGAAAAGTAGATGAGAATGTTGTCCACAAGGTCAAAGTATCCAGATTGGATACTTTTGCTGATATTTTGCTGGCATTTTGGCATTATGTACTTCTTACAATATCTATTATTTTATATCTAGCCCTTTAATAAAAATTCTTATACTATATTATCAGATTAGGTATCTTGTTGATTCCATATTAGGGTAAGTTTTTCTTCCTGTCAAATCAATCCTCATTCTGTACTATTAATATGTTGCTTAAATTCTAGCTTTATATTAAAAAGACTTAAAAAAAAGAAAACAAAGAAAAATATATCCCTCTGGCTAGTTGATTCAGTTTATTAGCATGTATTTTTAATAAAGACAAGATGGCGATAGTGATACCCCCCTTGAGTACAGATTATTTTTGTTCTATTCCACTGCTCCTTAACCCTAGGGCTGGCCCTGGTAAAATCATAGCTTGCCTTCCCCAGGACTTTGAACCCCTTTTTCCACTTGTCACAGGAACAAAGTGGCAAAACTCCAGGTAAAAATAATAATTGTTCAACTGAGGAAAGCAGTGGGAAAACAACGGATCATCTAGTCCAACCAAGAAGTGGCGGTCCATTGATTCAATTGCAAAACAGTCTCAGAAATTCTTCCTCTTTTTATGAATTGTATGCTTTTCTGTTTCCTGCTCTCGCTACTCCTGCTTCCTCTTTTCTCTCTTTCTAAAATTTATTCATTCCTCTGTTCTAAACATTAAGAAGATTAATTACATTCCATATGGTCTATCCTCACATTCCATTTTTTTGAAGACAAAAAGCAAGCAGTTTATTTATATACCAATTTTGTGATCATAAAAAGACATTTTTATATCCACCTATGTAATAACTATCTGAATTATTCACTTTTTAATGAAATATTTTAATTTTGAAAACTCAGTAAATAAACTTTTGGTTTTATTTACTTAGTTAAATGTTAACTTACCCATAACCTTTATTTTTCAAGATGAATTCTCAATCAAAATATATGAAGTGGCTACATTTAGCATGTGTGTGCAGCACAGGCATGAATAACTATTATTGAATAACTTTATGTTGTTCACACCAGTATATACATATGTACACCTAAATATGCAAATAAATATGTGTATTTGGATGCATTTACTCCTGAAAAATCTAGAAATATGCTTTACAATTCTTATATCTATCCCTATGAATCTGGGAACAGTATCACAATTTATGTCATACACTGGTATGAAGCTATGGAGAAAATATCCAATTTCTTTTTCAAATGTCAACCAAACACTTTACAGACTTTTCCCCTCCATCCCCTCCTGTAACTCCTTTAGTTAAATTAGCACAGCTGTCTAAAAACTCAGATGTAAAGCCTTCAAACGTTTTCTTGGTTTTAGAACAGATGCCTCAGGAGACTTTCCACCAGGCAGGGTACTTTGGATTAGCACAGCCTGCTTTCCTACTACATTCTTTAAACATAACTGACAGTCCCAAAATAAGAGGAGGACAGTTTATTTTTAGGATGTGTATGGAATTTAAAGAGAGAGCAATTTTTACCATACCAGTATGAATGAGACCAGCATAGGTTTTTTAGGAAACAAGTTCACACCATTTCAATGAACAGTAAGAGGTCAGATAAGATACTTAAAGGTGGCAGGCTTCTATTACTGAAATGGATGCTTGCAAAATGAGAAGAAAGGTTTGATGGTGAAGACAGTTAGCGTGTCAGCTTAGCAGAGCTATCACTCCAGGCGTGATTCTGTGCTAAGGATACTTGACATATGATGGCATTCCTGAGTGTGCACGCTATGATCTGGTTTTATTGGAACACACACATCAATAGAAGCCATGTTTATTCATTAGGCAGAAATGAGACATCATGAGATCTGAGACAGAATCTGCTACCCCTCAAGAGAAGACTAGGTTTAGCAAAGAATGGAGCACCTGCTTCTTCTCACCAAGTGAGATTTAAGGATTTTTTTTCCTCTTAACACTGAACTGAGGAAGTAGACTTTGATAATATAAGAAAATTAGAAAATACAAGTCCAAAATGAAAGGTAAAGTTACGTCACAAATTATAGAGAGCTGACTCATGAAAAATAAATAGGAAGTACGAGCAAAACAAAAATAATTCTCTTGCAGTCCTCCAGTTATATGTGTGTTTGGTGGGGGGGAATGAGTCTGAGTATAAACCTGTGTTTTGGGCTGCAATGCTGTTCCTTTTCCACCAAGGAATTTTCCATCATGAAATAGTAGCTTTTGTATACTGCATTCTAGCTTCTGACTTACATTATACAGACACTGATTATGCTAATAGTGTTATTCAAATAATGAGACACTTTACTACACAGTGAAGACCAACAATTCCCACACAAACAACCTGCACATCTATTTTCACTTTATTATTTTAATAACAAAGTACACATTTTTAAAGAAACCTTTTTATTCTGTATTGGAATATAGCTGATTAACAATGTTGCAGTAATTTCAGGTAAAGAGCAAAGGGATTCAGCCATATATATACATGTATCCATTCCCCCCAAAATTCCCCTCCCATCCAGGCTGCCACATAACACTGATCAGAGGTCTATGTGCTATATAGTAGGTCCTTGTTGATTATCCATTTTAAATATAGCAGTGCCAAAGTGCACATTTTAATACATGTGAGGCAAAAATGCACCTAATTATGACTTTTCTAATTTTATATTTTAGAAAGTTATGAAAGATAGAATAATTTTATTTAAAGAAACAAAATGGTAGACCCTCAACAACAAAATAATTATATATACGGTAAAGGTAAAAAGAAAAATATAAAATAGATAAGAGATACAATGCTTGCTGAGTATTTAATATGGGCCAGTTGAATTTTGATTTCTGATCCAACATGGCAACAGCTTGGTAGTCATAATTCACATCCAGGCATGAGAAATGCTAAACGAACTGAAAATCAAGAAATCTTAGATACATCAGCGAACTGAGGCTGTAGCTCTGTTACTCTGACCACTAGAAAGACAGACAGGCAGATACAGAGAATCACTACTTAACCTGAAGTAGGCTCACTGGAGCAGAATCTGTAATGGAGCTAGTATCAATAGGAAGACTCTAAGCTATGATTAATGAATTGCTGGAGACACAGTGAGATTTAAAAACTCAGAGTTGGGGGCTTCCCTGGTGGTCCAGTGGTTAAGAGTCCACCTTGCACTGCAGAGGACACTGGTTCCATCCCTGATCCGGGAAGAACACACAGGTCTTGGAACAACTAAGTCCGCGCACCACCAAATACTGAACCTGCATTCTAGAGCCCATGAGCCGCAATCACTGAAGCCTGTGTGCCTAGTTTTGTGCTCTTCAACTAAAGAAGCCACCAAAATGAGAAGCCCATGCACCACAACAGAGCAAGCCCCACTCGCCTCAACTAGAGATAGCCCACATGTAGCAACAAAGACCCAGCACAGCAAAAAAAATGATAATAATAATACTAACTAAAATAAATAAATAGAAACTAATCTTCATTAAAAAAAAATCAGGGGTGGCACATTCTTGGTGGGAGAGGGGCACGCTTTCATGATTTTTACTCCCAGTTGCACTATCAAATTCTGTGAAGATTTGAGAAAAAGTATTTCATGTTTGTAGCAGGGGGCAGGAAAAAGTAATCTTTCTAATATATTTTCAGAGTTCTCTGCTCCTGGCCCCAAGGAAACTATTTACCAAAGTCTAATTGATTGAGGTTCTATCGGAGGCTACCCACCTGGAGGAAAATACCCAACTCAAGCCTCATCTAGCCTTTGACATTAGAGAAGGGAAATACCCAACTGAGACTCACTTTAAAAAAAAAAGAGAGACTTAATTATGGTACTAGAGATAACTTTTCTTCCCCTACACCTTACTACCATATCAACAGGGTTCCTGTATAATAGCAAGAACACAGCTAAAAGAAGTTGAAACCTCAGACACTATTAAGAAGTCTCTAAGAAAACTCAGAATCACAGGAGAGACAAAAACATAGACAGTAAATGAAATGTTAGTCTCTGAAACTATGGATACAGCAAGCATACACACAACCTAAGCCCTGGACAGAAAGATATAAAATCTCATACTAAACGTCAAGCTACCTCATTTCTTTTGCCTGATAGTCATGTCTAGCTTTCAACAAGAAAATCACAAGGCCTGGTAAAGATAAAAATACACTCTGAGAGGCAAAGTAAGTGTCAGAACCAAAGCCAGATATAATGGAGATTTTTAAATTATCACACTAGGAATTTTAAGTAACGATGATTAATATTCCAGGGGCTGGAAAAAGCAGACAACATGCAGGACCAAATAGGTACTGTAAGCCAAGAGATAAAACTTCTAAGAAAAAATCAAAAGGAAATAGTAGTGATCACAAGATGAACAGGAAAAAGAATGTCTTTGGTGGCAATCTCATCAGAAGATTGTACATACCTGTGGAAAGAATCAGTGTTTAAAGATATGTCAACAGAAACCTCGGAAAATGACATATAAAAAAAGATAAAGAAAAAAAAGCTAGCCCCAGGCAAGGCTTCAAAGATTGTGGCCCCAGCAGTCATCTTTCCTGCAACTTCATGAGAGACCCTCATCAGAACCTCTCAGCTAAGCAGCTCTCATAGATCAACATTGCTTCTTCAACTCCCAGTAAGTCTTTCCCAAAGATAATTTCCACTGGTTTTGTTTGAGCTATTTATTTAGGTGCTTGTGCGTTTTACTTGTGATTTGAATTTGCCTTTTGGATATACAATTCCCCAATTAAGTTAACATCCATCTTCTGGAAAATCACTTGCAAACAAGGTCATTATTAAAGAAAAAGAATCAGAATTTGAAAAAAAAAAAAAAGAAAATGATGGAACAGACTATCCAACAATTGATGAATGATTATAAAAATTGTAACATGTGTATAATGGGAATACCAAAAGAAGAAGAAAGAAAAAGTAGAAGAAAATTTTGAAAAAATAAATGGCTGAGAATTTTCCAAAATTAATGATAGTCCCCTAATCACAGATACAGGGGAAGCTCAAGAAACACCAGACAGGAAGAATGCTAGAAATTCTATATCTGAGCTCATCATATTCAAATTTTAAAAATCAAAGAGTAAAACTTGATAGAAGCCCAAAGAGGAGAAAACTGCACTATCTACAGAGAAAGAGAGATAAGAATTGCACTGGACTTCTCTTCAGAAACTGTGCAAGTAAGATGAGAAATGGAATGGAACATTTAAGATGTTAAGAGAGGGAAAAAATGCCACCCTAAAATTCTGAATCCAGCAAAATTATCCTTCAAAGGAAAGGAGAGTGCTTCGGTGATTATGGTGTGTCTGTGTTGGTTCACCACCATAACAAGCATACCACTCTAGCAAGAGATATTGATGGTGGGGGAGGTTATGCATGTGTGAACAGAGAGTATTTGGGAAATGTCTGTACCTTTACCTCAGTTTTGCTTTGAACCTGTGACTGCTAAAAAATAAAGTCTTTGAAAACATTGCATTTTTATATTTAGAAAAAAGGGAAGCAGAAATACTTTCTCAAACAAACAAAAATTCAGAGACTGTTGCCACTGGATTTGCCTTGCAAGAAATATTAAAAGAAGTTCTTCAAAAAGAAGGCAAATTATACAGATCAGAAACTCAAATCTACATGAAGAAAGGAAGAGTATGAGAGAAGGATAAGCGAAGGTAAAATACCTTATTTTTCTATTCCTAATTGATCTAATAGATAACAGTTTGTTCAAAATAATGACAACAACATATTTGGTGATTATAGCTTGTGGATAGGTGAAATGAATGATAGCTATGGCTTAAGGGAAGGGAATATTCTGTTATAGGTACTTGCACTGGGGCTTCCCTGATAACTCAGCTGGTAAAGAATGTGCCTGCAATGGAGGAGACCCTGATTCGATTCCTGGGTTGGGAAGATCCCCTGGAGGAAGGCTCCAGTAATCCCCACTCCAGTAATCCTGCCTGGAGAATCCCCATGGACAGAGGAGCCTGGTGAGCTACAGTCCATGGGGTCACAAAGAGTCGGACATGACTGAGCAACTAAGCGCAGCACTCAGCACAGGTTCTCGCATTACCCATTGGGAAATATAGTATTTGCACATGAATTTGGATTAGTTGTAAATGTGTATTGCAAACTGTAGGCAAATATGGATCAGTCATTTGACATGGTTTAGCTCCCATGATTCCTTCAACTCTGTAGTAAATACTGGTATTCTATTACAGATGTGAAAATTAAACATAGTTTGCAAAAGCAAACTAAATATTTTGTAGATGAGAAAACCAAGACTCATAGAAATTAGTTAAATCACATTAAGAGGACTCACAATTTTAACCCATTTCCATCACCTTTCAAATCTTATAATTTCTACACAGTTCATGATGCTTCTCCTTTGTGAGCCATCTTTAAAAGATCAAGGAGCAAATTCATAATTAAATTATAAAAACAAAGCAAAAAAATAATATTTTTCTTAAAATTTATATCAATATAAGACATATGTTTGGAAGTAGTAAATCTATTTGTCACGTTAAATAAAGGGTAATAATGGAAAATACATATCCAAAGAAGTCTCAATTTTTTTACATTCCTGAGACAGTACTATCATCAACCAACTTAAAGATATATGTATTGTCAATACATATGTCAATACACAGGATGTCTTCCTATGTCCTAGAGAGGCGTCCAAATCTTATCTCCCAACGCAATTCAACGGTTTATTTATTCCTTCAATAAATATTTATCCACCAGGTGCAGCATGCCTTAAACAAGAAGATGCTCTGACGTTTCTGTGCCAGAACAGCTCTCATCATTAGAAAGTCCTTTATTACATTGTACGAAAAGCTGCCTCATTAGTCCTAATCCTGTTTTTCAAATAACCATTACATTTTCCACACAGTAGTCTTAGACATATTTGAAGTATGTCTCATGACTTGTCTGGACTAAACATTATGGTGTTTGTCCTTTGTGTGGAGAAAAGTCACAACTTGCATTCTTCTAGAGGCTACCCTGAGGAACAGAGGCTACCCTGAGGAACAGTGGCTACCCTGAGGAACAGAGGCTACCCTGAGGAACAGAGGCTACCCTGAGGAGCAGAGGCTACCCTGAGGGACAGAGGCTACCCTGAGGAGCAGAGGCTACCCTGAGGAGCAGAGGCTACCCTGAGGAACAGTGGCTACCCTGAGGAGCAGAGGCTACCCTGAGGAGCAGAGGCTACCCTGAGGAACAGAGGCTACCCTGAGGAGCAGAGGCTACCCTGAGGAACAGTGGCTACCCTGAGGAGCAGAGGCTACCCTGAGGAACAGAGGCTACCCTGAGGGACAGAGGCTACCCTGAGGGACAGAGGCTACCCTGAGGAATGGAGGCTACCCTGAGGGACGGAGGCTACCCTGAGGAGCAGAGGCTACCCTGAGGAGCAGAGGCTACCCTGAGGGACAGAGGCTACCCTGAGGAACAGAGGCTACCCTGAGGAGCAGAGGCTACCCTGAGGAGCAGAGGCTACCCTGAGGGACAGAGGCTACCCTGAGGAGCAGAGGCTACCCTGAGGGACAGAGGCTACCCTGAGGAACGGAGGCTACCCTGAGGAACGGAAGCTACCCTGAGGAGCAGAGGCTACCCTGAGGGACAGAGGCTACCCTGAGGAGCAGAGGCTACCCTGAGGAGCAGAGGCTACCCTGAGGAACAGAGGCTACCCTGAGGAGCAGAGGCTACCCTGAGGAGCAGAGGCTACCCTGAGGAACAGTACCATGTGTGCAGAATATTTTTCTTGGCCCATTACATAGCTAAAAAAATCAGCTGCCGAGATTAAAAATCAGAAGATAATAGACACTAATAAATATATCTCACATTTTGGTAAATACTTGAAGATCCCAAGATCAAAGACCCTTGGAGTGGTAGCCCCTCAACGGGGGGGCTACCCATGGGCTACCAATGCACTACCCATCTCACCATATGCTTTGCCTGTTCTAATTTCCTGAGGGTGGCCAAACGGCAGTTGCCGTTTAACATCTTGCTCCCTCTTTCTCTTTGTTCCTCTCCACCCTTTTTTCTCCTTCCTCCTTTTCTCCCTTCCTGCCTTCCTTTCTTCTTTCTTTCAGTTCTAGGTCCACTTAACTTCTTTACAATACATACCTGGTACCTTAAAAGCAATTAATTTTGTTCCTAAATTGTATGTCACTAGCCCTCATAAAACTTTACATCCAGAACTAAGCACAATACAGCACTCTTATTATGATGCTATATTCTTATATGACAACTATATTATATTCCTAGGTGTCCAAAATTAGCTTATATTGAATTCACAGTCAAGAAAAATTCTCAAGGCTGAAGCAGTACTCTCTATGCAGCTGGAATTCCTTGCAAACCACCCGCAGGCTCAGTACTTCCTTACATCCTAGAGGGATACTTGGAGCTCTAGCTAACTATCAGACTAAACAGAAGTCACCCCTGCAATCACCCACAGCTATGTTCAGATAACTCAGCTTTTACCTTATTCTCACTTGAATCTCTATTCTAATAACTGAGTCACTGCATATTCATTTACCTGTGCTGAAGCTCCTGCTTGGAACCTTGCCATTCCAAAACATGTGCCTGGACCCTAAGCCCTAGCACAATAACTGATGCTATTACTGCCTTTAGACAAATGGTAAGTTGCTTGTATCTCACAAAGAGTCTGGCTGTTGTGTTTCCCTGCTATCCCAGCATCCTCATTTGTAATTGTTCCTGTACTACCTGTTGTATTGATTTGCGTGCTTCTGCTTAGGCTCTGGATCCCTTAGTGTCAACTCCATGAGAACACAGGGCCAAATTCAGGTCCCACTCCTGGTGATCTACATGATCTGCTAAGCATTGATAAGTCACAGCTACTTTCATCTTTTTTAATGTAAATAGTAGTTAACTGAGTGTTGTGTAACAGTTTGAATTATTTTTAGTCTTAATAATAGTATTTACTACCCATATAATTGATGATGTAAGTTTGTGACCATTTTTAAATTAGCTTAGAGTTATAGTCCCAAAACATTCACAAAGGGCCTTTAGAGTGTTCATGTTTTCTGTTTGTTCTTTCCTTTTGGTTGCTCCATGTTGCTTGTTTTAGCAATAAACTGTAAGTTATAGTTCACTTTTTGAACCTCAGTATAGAAAACCCAGGTGCTGTTAGTGGTAAAGAACATAAGAGATACAGGTTCAGGCCCTTTGTTGGGGAGATCCCCTGAAGGAAGTCATGGCAACCCACTCTAGTATACTTGTCTGGAGAATCCCATGGACAGAGGAGCCTGGAAGGCTGTAGTCCAAAGGATCACAAAGAGTCAGACGCAACTGAAGTGACTTAGTACATAGAAGACCCTGAACTTCCCAGGTGGTGCCAGTGGTAAAGAACCCACCTGCCAATGCAGGAGACATGAGAGACCCAGGATCTACCCCTGGGTTGGGAAGATCCCCTGGAGAAGGAAATGGCAACACACTCCAATAGTCTTATATGGGAAATACAATGGACAGAGGAGCCTGGCAGGCTACAGTTCATGGGGTCGAAATAGCTTGACACAACTTAGCAACTAAACAACAAAAATAGAACTTCATTGGTGTCCCTACTACATTTGCCTAGTTAGATACATCATTTCATTTCATGTTTAAACACCTTTTCAACTGTAAGTTACACATATGCATTCTAGTTTTAAAGCTTCTGAAAAAAATTATAATTATCCCCTTATATCTACTAATTAACTAAAGCAAACTTTGGACAAGTCAAGTGTAGAGACTTGCAGCTCTTTTATATAGAAAATTCTCTGAGTTAATATGTTCCATAATTTACTAAGTCTTTAGTAACTCTATGAGTTTTAGCCCTTCCCTTCTTGCTACTATAACACTGATGTTGTTAGTAGTTGGAAAATATTCAACAAATAAGTGTGTATTCTAGCATTTAAAATTCATAGTTAAAATTTCTTTTTCGTTGGTAAAATACAAATATTTCAGGTAGAAATAGTAGGTATCTGATATAAAAGATATAAGTAAATATTTGAGTGTAGAATCTGCAGAACTTGGGCTAATTCAAAGTGAATTTTAAAAAAGGGGAGGCAGAATCTGTGTTGTGTGTGATGGAGTATATGCAGCACTGCAGCTGACAGAGGATGGAACTTAGGAAGAGGTAACTACAACAGTAAATGGTATTGTAGATGTGTGGTGTGTCAGGTACCAGTGGGATATCCAGACATGGATGCAGAAAGCATAGATAGATATGTTAATCTGGAGCTCTAGAAACTCTAGAGAGGAGAAAAAGATTTGGAGTTCATTAGTAAAACAGGCTGGAGAAGGCAATGGCACCCCACTCCAGTACTCTTGCCTGGAAAATCCCATGGACGGAGGAGCCTGGGAAGCTGCAGTCCATGGGGTCGCTAAGAATCGGACACGACTGAGTGACTTCACTTTCACTTTTCACTTTCATGCATTGGAGAAGGAAATGGCAACCCACTCCAGTTTCTTGCCTGGAGAATCCCAGGGACGGGGGAGCCTGGTGGGCTGCTGTCTATGGGGTCGCACAGAGTTGGACACCACTGAAGTGACTTAGCAGCAGCAGCAGTAAAACAGGTATGGTGTGACACCATAGGGAATGATGTACTTGCTCAAGAAAAACATGTAGATGAGAAAGAGGAGCATGCAGAAGAAAGAATCATAGGAGAGACATCTATGGGAGACATCACAAGACTTGGTTAAATTGTGACATTAACTACCCAACTGGAAAGATAATATTTTAAAAAACTAAACAGCTTCCTCCAAACTCCATACAACTCCACATGAGGTACCAAATTCAAATGATTCACAGAGAAGTTTCACAAACATTAAAATTTCCCAAAGCATACACCAGTGGATTTCAACCATGGAGCAGTTTTTTTTTTTGCGAGGAGACATTCATCATTTTGGGCGACATTTTTGATTGTCACAACTGGGAAAGGGACTGGTGTAAGGAGAGTATTCTATTGGCCTCTAGGAGGAATAGGTCAGTTCACTTCAGTCACTGAGTCATGTCCAACTCTTTGCAGCCCCATGGACCACAGCACAAGCTTTCCTGTCCATCACCAACTCCTGGAGTTTGTCCATACTCATGTCTATCGAGTTGGTGATGCCATCCAACCATCTCATCCTCTGTCATCCCCTTCTTCTCCTGCCTTCAGTCTTCCCAGGATCAGGGTCTTTTCAAATGAGTCAGCTTTTCTCATCAGGTAGCCAAAGTATTGGAGTTTCAGCTTCAGCATTAGTCCTTCCAATGTATATTCAGGACTTTTTTTCCTTTAGGATGGACTGGTTTGATCTCCTTGCAGTCCAAGGGACTCTCAAGAGTCTTCTCCAACACCACAGTTCAAAAACATCAATTCTTCTGTGCTCAGCTTTCTTTATAGACCAGCGCCCACATCCATACATAGCTACTGGAAAAAGCATAGCTTTGCCTAGACGGACCTTTGTTGGCTAGGTAATGTCTCTGCTTTTTAATATGCTGTCTAAGTTGGTCATACCTTTTCTTCCAAGAAGCAAGTGTCTTTTGATTTCATGGCTGCAGTCACCATCTGCAGTGATATTGGAGCCCAAGAAAATAGTCTGTCACTGTTTCCATTGTTTCCCATCTGTTTGCCATTAAGTGATGGGACCAGATGCCATGATCTTCATGTTTTGAATGGAGTTTTAAGGCAACTTTTCACTCTCCTCTTTCACTTTCATCAAGAGGCTCTTTAGTTCTTCTTCACTTTCTACCATAAGTGTGGTGTCATCTGCATATCTGAGGTTATTGGTATTTCTCCCAGCAATCTTGATTCCAACTTGTACTTCATCCAGTCCAGCATTTCACATGATGTACTCTGAATATAAGTTAAATAAGCAGGGTGACAATATACAGCCTTGATGAACTCCTTTTCCTATTTGGAACCAGTCTGTTGTTCCATGTCCAGTCTAACTGTTGCTTCTTGACCTGCATACAGATTTCTCAGGAAGCAGATCAGGTGGTCTGGTATTCCCCATCTCTTTCAGAATTTTCCACAGTTTATTGTGATCCACATAGTCAAAGGCTTTGGCATAGTCAATAAAGCAGAAGTAGATGTTTTTCTGGAACTCTCTTGCTTTTTCAATGATCCAGCAAATGTTGACAATTTGATCTTTGATCCCTCTACCTTTTCTAAATCCAGCTTAAACATCTGGAAATTCATGGTTCACTTAGTTTTGAAGCCTTGTTGGAGAATTTGAGCATTACTTTACTAGCGTGTGAGATGAGAGAAATTGTGTGGTAGTTTGAATATTCTTTGGCATTGCCTTTCTTTGGGATTGGAATGAAAACTTTTTCCAGTCCTGTGGCTACCGCTGAGTTTTCCAAATTTGCTGGCATATTGAGTGCAGCACTTTCACTGCATCATCTTTTAGGATTTGAAATAGCTCCACTGGAATTCCATCACCTCCACTAGCTTTGTTCATAGTGATGCTTCCTAAGGCCCACTTAACTTCACATTCCAGGATGTCTGCCTATAGGTGAGTGATCACACCATCGTGTTTATCTGGGTCATGAAGATCTTTTTTGTATTGTTCTTCTGTGTATTGTTGCCACCTCTTTTTAATATCTTCTGCTTCTCTTAGGTCCATACCATTTCTGTCTTTTATTGTGCCCATCTTTACATGAAATTTTCCCTTGGTATCTGTAATTTTCTTGAAGAGATGTCTAGTCTTTCCCATTTTATTCTTTTCCTGTATTTCTTTGCATTGATCACTGAGGAAGGCTTTCTTATCTCTCCTTGTTATTCTTTGAAACTCTACATTCAGATGGGTATATCTTTCCTTTTCTCCTTTGCCTTTAGCTTCCTTTCTTTTCTCAGCTATTTGTAAGGCCTCCTCAGACAACTATTTTGCCTTTTTGTATTTCTTTTTCTTGAGGATGGTCATATTCCAGTAGGAAAAGGAATAGGTCAAAATACCGTTAAACATCCTACAGTATACAGGACTGTCTTACAGCAACAAATTATTAGCCCAAAATGTCAAGAGTGCCAAAGTTGAGAAATTCTGGAATAGAATAAAAAGTTGCAAAATGCCAAAAGCTTATTCTTGGTTTATATTTGAAGAGAAAAGAAATTTGAACTATCAAAGATAGTTGTGATAAAATTATCAATAAAGCTTGCTTCCAATGGTTGATGCAGTTATACCAATAAAATATGAACAAGGCCTATGTTTTTATTAAAATAATGCACATGACAGAGAAGGCTTTATTTCAGAAGTGCATGGCTGATTCAACAAAATCAAATCTGGCAATATTTAATATCAAAAATAATGGAGAAAAACTACATTTCAACATATCCCAAATAGTATTCAAAAAATTTAATATTTAATCCATATAAAAAATTATAATCCTATTCTAGTGAATGAAAGAAACTTTCTTAACTTGGTAAAAAGTATACATTAAAAATTTTAATATCTTATTCAATAGTGAACTACTAGAGTTACTTCTAATAGAATTAGGAAAAAGAAAAGCATGACATACATCACCATGTTGGATTATTCTCTATATTATAATAACATAAGAAAAGATATAATAATTTTTCAAATGGAATAGAGAAAGTAATCATTATATATTTTGAATGCTTAGAGAATTCAATAAAAATGAAAAATATTCAAATTACTGAAAATATAGAAAATTTTCTTAAAGCAAGATTAAAAAATAATTTAATACCAGAAATAATCAACTAGTCATCAAATTAAAACTGTTATTCTATTCACTCTAGTAATAATGATAATAAGCTTAAAATAGAGTCTACTTTGGCTTTTGGCTACCCACTGTCTCTTCCTCCTTTTCTGTACAGCAGACTCCTCATTCTATTGTGGGGATCTCGAGATGCCCATTACATGCTACTGTGTGGGTCCCCAGCTGGCCATCTGCTTTGTCTGAATCCATTATTTTTCTTTGCTTGTTTTTACCCTATAAAGGTTCAGTTGACTTGAAACGGTTTGTTAGAGTAGTTTTATTGCCCTCAACCAAAGAACTAAAAAACTAAGTATAAAGGACCAAAAGAAAGAAAAGTTCAATCACAAAAGAAAAGAACACATGAGCAATTAGGTGTGGGTTGCTCCTGGATAGAGAAACTCAATCAGTAAAGATTTAAGTTTTCTTCCAAAGTAATTATTATAATTCTCCGTAATTCTGATTCCACTGTAAGGGTGTGACTCAATTAATTTATTTGAAAAACAAGAAAATAGGACAACTTTACAACTATAGTTCAGTGGATCATCCCATCAGTTAAAAAAAAAAGAACAAATAAGCTCTGTTTGTTGTAGGAAGGAATAAGAATAAACACATGCATGAACAAACATAAAAGAATTCTGTCAATAACTTCATAAATGATAAAATTCAAATTGAAGATTAGTAAAAAGTTATTCAAACAAGTTATATACCCCCCCCCCCATATTATAAACACACACTCACAGGCTCCAGTTTAATTAAAGGTGTAAATTTAAAGTATAGAACCATAAAAATTTAAGAAACATTTAAGAGACTATTTTCATCATCTTGGTGTAGAGAGGGTCTAAGTTTAGAAAAAAAGAAGCTTTGAACAAACACCATAAAGAAAAGAACAGATATATTTGTTTACATAAAACATAATAACAAAAGTTACTACACAGCAAAAGTCACCATAAACGAAGATTGGGAATTCATTTGACAAGTGAATATGTACTTTTCCTTATTAGTAATCCAAGAACTGCAATTTTAAACAGCTAGTCAAATTGAAAATGATCGAAAGACCTATTGAGAAGGAGGCTCCAAACACTGGATAGAGATAAGTATATTTCTGATGGGCAATTTGGTAAAGGACCTTAAATTATAGTGAAGTGAAAGTCAATCAGCCACGTCCAACTCTTTGTGACCCCATGGGCTATACAGCCCATGGAATTCTCCAGTCCAGAATACTGGAGTGGGTAGCCTTACCCTTCTCCAAGAGAACTTCCAAATCCAGGGATTGAACCCAGGTCTCCTGCATTGCAGGCGGATTAAGTGCACAGCAGTTTTGACTCACCAAATTTAATTCTAGGAATTGATTAAATAGAAATATTTTGACAAGCACAAAAAATATGATATATGTTTGATCCTTTGAGCATAGTAATAATAACTTGGAAACACCCTGATTGATCAACAGTGGTGGATTATTCACACACACACACACAAAATAAGCAAAACCATGCAGGGAAATATTTATTATGCAGTCATTAAATATTCTGAATTATGACAAAGTAATAAACAGATGTTCATAAGACATCAAGTAATATAAAGCAGGTTACTATATTCAGTTTGTGTCTACACTATGGAGTATAATCCCAAAATATTAAGACAAAGTCTGGAAAAATATACATCTAATAATTAGAATGATCTCAAACTACCGCACAATTGCACTCATCTCACACGCTAGTAAAGTAATGCTCAAAATTTTCCAAGCCAGGCTTCAGCAATATGTGAACCGTGAACTTCCTGATGTTCAAGCTGGTTTTAGAAAAAGCAGAGGAACCAGAGATCAAATTGCCAACATCCGCTGGATCATGGAAAAAGCAAGAGAGTTTCAGAAAAACATCTATTTCTGCTTTATTGACTATGCCAAAGCCTTTGACTGTGTGGATCACAATAAACTGTGGGAAATTCTGAAAGAGATGGGAATACCAGAACACCTGATCTGCCTCTTGAGAAATCTGTATGCAGGTCTGGAAGCAATAGTTAGAACTGGACATGGAACAACAGACTGGTTCCAAATAGGAAAAGGAGTACGTCAAGGCTGTATATTGTCACCCTGTTTATTTAAATTATATGCAGAGTACATCATGAGAAACGCTGGACTGGAAGAAACACAAGCTGGAATCAAGATTGCCAGGAGAAATATCAATAACCTCAGATATGCAGATGACACCACCCTTATGGCAGAAAGTGAAGAGGAACTCAAAAGCCTCTTGATGAAAGTGAAAGTGGAGAGTGAAAAAGTTGGCTAAAGCTCAGCATTCAGAAAACGAAGATCATGGCATCTGGTCCCACCACTTCATGGGAAATAGATGGGGAAACAGTGGAAACAGTGTCAGACTTTATTTTTCTGGGCTCCAAAATCACTGCAGATGGTGACTGTAGCCATGAAATTAAAAGATGCTTACTCCTTGGAAGGAAAGTTATGACCAACCTAGATAGCATATTCAAAAGCAGAGACATTACTTTGCCAACGAAGGTTCGTCTAGTCAAGGCTATGGTTTTTCCTGTGGTCATGTATAGATGTGAGAGTTAGACTGTGAAGAAAGCTGAGCGCCGAAGAATTGATTTCTTTTGAACTGTGGTGTTGGAGAAGACTCTTGAGAGTCCCTTGGACTGCAAGGAGATCCAACCAGTCCATTCTGAAGGACATCAGCCCTGGGATTTCTTTGGAAGGAATGATGCTAAAGCTGAAACTCCAGTACTTTGGCCACCTCATGGGAAGAGTTGACTCATTGGAAAAGACTCTGATGCTGGGAGGGATTGAGGGCAGGAGGAGAAGGGGATGACAGAGGATGAGATGGCTGGATGGCATCACTGACTCGATGGACGTGAGTCTGAGTGAACTCCGGGAGTTGGTGATGGACAGGGAGGCCTGGCGTGCTGCAATTCATGGGGTCGAAAAGAGTTGGACACAACTGAGCGACTGATCTGATCTGATCTGATCTTATGGAAGATATGGAGGAGGTAATGGCACCCCACTCCAGCACTCTTGCCTGGAAAATCCCATGGACAGAGGAGCCTGGTGGCCTGCAGTCCATGGGGTTGCCAAGAGTCGGACACGGTTGAGCGACTTCCCTTTCACTTTTCACTTTCCTGCATTGGAGAAGGAAATGGCAACCCACTCCAGTATTCTTGCCTGGAGAATCCCAGGGACAGTGGAGCCTGTTGGGCTGCTGTCTATGGGGTCGCACAGAGTCGGACACGACTGAAGCGACTTAGCAGCAGCAGCGTGGAAGATAAAAAATTTTAGATTTTTACCTCATATATATTTGTACTGCTTGAAGTTTTCACACAGATCAAATATTATTTTTATAATTGCAAAACATTAACATAAGATCAAATTTGAAAGAAAAGTTGGAGCAGAAATAAGTCATACATTTGGACTCAGTAATCTCACTTATTCTAGTTAATCCAAAGAAAATAGTTCAAAATAAGAAAAATCTACAGAACTAATTTATTTATAAACTATAAGTTATTACTTATAACTGTTAAATATTAAAAATAGCAAATGTGTACAACAATAAGAGAATATGCTATTTGATGTGAAATTGTGCATCCATTAAAAAGTAATTATGAACCTTTATAGGAACTTGACAGAGCATATTTAACAAAAATAACAAGTGAAAAAGCAAGATCTAAATTTTATGTGTTTAATAAATATCCAAGTGTGTGCAATAGAAGATAGATTTAAATGGGCATTAAGTTTGATAGTATGTATGTATGTTTAAATTTTAAACTCTTAGCAATATTATTTAATTTTATTTCATGAAAATACTTAAAAATAAGTATGCCTTGTTTCTTTCCATTAAGTCTTCTTGGCTGTTTTAGTCAACTCCAGGAGGCAATCAATTTGTTTTGCCATTGATTCTTCACTGCTATTTCATATCATTTATCACAGTTTACTGGTTTTCAATCCTTTCAAATTTAATCATATATTTGTAAGTTCTATTTTTTCCCATTTTACTCACTAAATTCTAAGGAACATGAGGGCAACTATCCCATGTTTATTTTTTTTTTAATCCCATGTTTATTATTTTTCTAGTAAATATATTGTAAAGGTTCCACATTTACCCCTAAATTTTATTAACCTTTCAGAAAATAAAAGCTGCCCAGATATGAGAAATAGATCTATAAAAAAGATAAAGGGGGAGAGGACAACAGACAACACTTACACGGTCCTTCTTGGGTGCCAGGCACTGTTATAGCTCTTTACAAACATTAGCTCCTTCAATCCAGATTGTTCACTGTCGGAGCCACCAGGGAAGCTCAGTGAATCTATGAAGTAGGTACTGTTGACAAACTATTTTATAGATAAAGCTAAATGATAAAAAGTTAAG
Organism: Bubalus bubalis; assembly: GCF_019923935.1. Taxonomy (NCBI): domain Eukaryota; kingdom Metazoa; phylum Chordata; class Mammalia; order Artiodactyla; family Bovidae; genus Bubalus; species Bubalus bubalis. The sequence continues at coordinate 38,402,233 of NC_059164.1, read as the reverse complement.
GACTACATACGTCCTGGATATGAACTTAGGCAGTCTGGACATACTGGCTGCAGAGTCTGCAATGCTTTGCCAGTAGTGTTATCTACCATGGCTCTTTGGTACTGTTATTAAATATGTCAACCAGCCAGTGGAGGACAGGGAAGACTGGCATGCTGCAGTTCATGGGGTCACAGAGTCGGACATGACTGAGAGACTGAACAACAAAATCAACTAATATCATGTGATATGCACTTTGAATAATTCATTTACAGAAAACTGTTGAATATACACATATGTGGTGCACATAGTATTGTCAATTGGAGGTTTTGGAGGTCTTTTGAGCATTTTATGTACTTACAGGAGTTGGTCTCAAGGAACCCACTAAAATCTATCTAAACTTTATCTTTGGTCTAATTAATAAAAAGTTCCTGGTAGGGGATTTGAGGGGAGAATGTATACATGTATACATATGGATGAGTCCCTTCGCTGTTCACCAGAAACTATCACAACATTTAAATCAGCTATATGCCAATACAAAACAATGTCTTTAAAAAGTTCTCTCTGAAGAACTTTCTGATAACATTCCTTTTCTCTAATTCTAAGGTGTCATTTAAAATTAAGAAATGAAGTTGCATATATTTAACTTACACAGAATCTAGACTATTTAAAAAGTTAATCTGTCCTCACTGGTTTTTTGAGACAGAGTAAATAATAGTAGTAAAATTTGTTGTTGCTGTTGTTCAGTCCTTCAGTCTTTGCCTTGTCCTTCACCATCTCCCAGAGTTTGTCAAACTCATGTCCATCGAGTCGGTGATGCTATCCAACCATCTCGTCCTCTGTTGTCTCCTGCCTTCAATCTTTCCCAGCATCAGGGTCTTTACCAATAAGTTGGCTCTTTGCATCAGATGGCCAAAATATTGGAGCTTCAACTTCAACATCAGTCCTTCCAATGAATATTAAGAGTTGATTTCCTTTAGGATTGACTAGTTTGATCTCCTTGCAGTCCAAGGGACTCTCAAGAGTCTTCTCCAACATCACAGTTCAAAAGTTTCAATTCTTTGGCACGCAGCCTTCTTTATTGTCCAACTCTCACATCTATACATGACTACTGAAAAAACATAGCTTTGATAGATGGACCTTTGTCAGCAAAGTGATGTGTCTGCTTTTTAATACACTGTCTAGGTTTCTCATAGCTTTTCTTTGAAGAAGCAAATTAAAAGTGTCTTTTAATTTCATGGCTGCAGTCACCATCTGCAGTGATTTTGGAGCCCAAGAAAATAAACTCGGTATTTACATTGTAAAATATGGTTCCTCAAAATTTTCCCAAAATTATCTTGATTGCTGGCAGTGGAATAGGACTTTCCATTATATAGAAAGGAACAGTCATGTATTCTACTTAAAGCCAATGGCTCGAAAGATTTGGTCAAAAAATGTTGTAAGCTCATTTGCAATGCAATGCTAAATGTATTTGCAGGAAAACAAAATGATTATGTTTAGTAGATAGGGTCTTCCACGTGTTAAAAATGTGTTCTTCATTGGTATTTCCTAAGTTCTTGGTGAACTGTGAATTTTACAGATTAACCTTTCACCTGCTATCAATGCCATACAAAGTCAAGATATTTAAACTGTAAAAATGATTAAATTATACACCTTAGAGAGAATGCTTTACAAACATATTCATAAATTTATAGTTCTATTTTTCTCCCATTTCAAAATGGACTATTGATAGCTATACTTACTTAGGATGGTCCTATCTCATCTAATGTTATTGTTTTGGGTACATTTGACAATAAGGTACATAGTTATCGTTTTTATAGACTTGGCAATGGTACTGTGAGACATTAACAATTAAAAAAAGCAAAATACTTAAAAATTCATACCTCTTTTATGTCAAGCAAAAGGATAATAATGCTCTACAGTTTTGTGATATATGGCAATTTTTGTTTTTTCTTATTTTTAAGTGTCCCATGGCTTTAATAGAGAGTGGATCATACTCCTCAAACCATGAATGTAAAACAAGATAATATATGCAAAATCACCATGGAAAGTGTAAACTAGGTATTCTTCTTCATCATTCTTACATCTTTTTTTTAATTATTATATTATATCTCCCTCTCCCTATCCTTCCTCCTAAGTATCAAAATGCCCTCCCTTCATTCCACACAGGGTAGATTTCTGACTAGTTATTAATCAATGAAGCCATTATATAGAGTATGGTCAGGAAACTGACCATATGTCATATTCCAAAATTTTAATTTGCTATGTTTAAGCAATGGGAAGAGATGATGGCACCATAGTGCCATTTTAAAAATCCAACATTTCTAGTTAAAGTGTCTGTGATTTGATACTTCCTTGTGGGTCTTTAAATTCCTATCTCCACCTCCCTCCAATAGATCCTAGTTAGATTCACAGTAGGAAACACCAGGTGAAATTAAACACATGAACTCTGGAATCAGTGGAGTCAGACAGAACTGGGCCCCCATTCCTAGTTTGTTATGTTGTGTTTGTGGATTTACCACTGAACTCACCAGTGAACTACATAATTTTTCTCAATATCAGTGTCCATAGCTGTCTAGTGAGCACAGAAATGAAACCTCTTAAATTGTTATAAAGCTTAATATACAACCTACTACATTTAGTAAACTCTCTATGCATGAGATTTAGTACATTTTCCTATAACAATTAAGGTCAACTTGTATTTGGAGAGCTATTTATTTTTAAGTGTTTTTTAATGGTACCCATGTCATGTACAAAAATATTGTCTTGCTATGGAGTACACTTGAAAACTAGTAAAATATTGTCAGTCAGACTTAATTTGAGAAGAGTGGGGAGGGAGAGAAACTAGGGTGAAGAAGAGGAACAGGGGAGGAAGAAAAAGATGGATTGCCTTGGGGGGAGGGGAGATAAAGGATAAAGAGTGGACACAACAGTCAGGTGAGTGCAAAGGGTAAAGAAAATTAGGCCAACAAATACACTCTGAATGGTGGTTTTGTAAGTAAAATATCAAAATTTGGTTATCACAGTGCCATCAAGCACAGAATGACACACAGGCCTCACTTGACAGGGGAGTTCAGGACCATCAAATGACACTGAAAGCTGAAGCTGAAAAAGAAGCCATCATTTTCATCCATGGCTGAAAAATACCATGGTCCCATGACATTCAGAAATCCTATAAAAACATTTTAAAACTCTCTTACTCACCGTTAAAAATGTAGAGAACATAAAAGGAGTGGAAGTATGGTGGATGGATGGTAAAGAATCTGCCTGCAATGCAGAAGACCTGGGTTTGATTCCTGGGTCAGAAAGATCCCCTGGAGAAGGGAATGGCAATTCACTCCAGTATTCATGCCTGGAGAATCCCCATGGACAGAGGAGTCTGGAGGGCTACAGTCCATGGGGTCACAAAGAGTCAGACATGAACGAGCAACTAACACACACACATGTAATAGGAGCTGTAAACTCTTTGCCTCTTTGTCTTAACAGGAGTGGCCAAATTATATGTAAACCAAATATTCTAAAAAGTTCAAAGTGATATGGTATTTGTTTGAGAATTAGATGTATCTTACAGACTAATTTGGATTCTTGATGTTTAGTTTCCTCTTTCATTCTGCTTACAACCCAGATGATAACTGAAAAGAGATATAAGAAATGTTTACAGTTTAGTTTATCCTCTCGTGTTCTTCATTAACTTACTGTGGGTGTTCTTTTAAAAGGCCAAGGTTCACGGTTCTGTTTTTTAATTGCAATTCACTCTTTCCCACTTCTTCCAGGAGCTTCAGCTTTATCATTGTTGTGAGATTTACAGCACTTCCTTCCATCGTCAGCTTGCTAATAGGCAGTGGTTGAACTCCCTGGAGTCTGAACTAGGAAATATGAGCAGTATGTAATTGCTATGGCTGGAATCGCATTCCACTTCAGAAGCTTCTTAACAACATTCTCAGATGTGTGAATATACATTAGTGACCCAAGGGGATTACTCCCTGGCACCAAGTTTACCTTTATGAGGGGCCTGGATGATGAGACCTTCCCTCCCATAAGCAGAAGGTAAGGAGAGGCAAAGGGCTCTGATGAATTCAGAAGAAAATGCGTGGGAAAAGAGAAAGCTTTTAAAAGACAGAAATTCAAAAGAAAAACTATAAAATTTTGCCTTGGGGTATGTAAGTTTAGTATTTATATTGAGTAAATAGCCAACATGTTTATCAAAACATCCAAGGGCAATAAGGCTAAGTAACATGACTTGATCTTCCTGTGTCTGTTTATGTGGATGGTAATTGACAGTAACCAACACTGAACTTTCACTTCCTGTTCACTGTAACTAGGACAGACAATACTGGGAGGATGATTCAGTTGCTCCAGCAGTAACTGCCCTTTGAAGAAAAAGCTTCCTGATTTCACCATGTCTCTTTTTAAATATTTCTGCTCTTCCTGCCCACCCCCAACACCTCTTTAGCTTCTCTTTTTGCAACATCTCTAACCACTGTCCCCTAGAGGCCATAGCTATCAGAAAGGCTATCCTTCAGTTTTTAGAGCAAAGATTTTTTTTTTTTGCATGGATGTGCCTATTTCACAGAAGAGGGTCACAGGTTTTCTTGCAAAAACAATGACTGCATTATCACATATGCACAATCATTGTGAAAGTCTACTGTATACTCAAGTAATATGTACAGTAAAAGGATAAGCAAAGAGAAAAGTATGGGGTTAAATTGAAAAAACCCATGATATCAGCAAAGTGAGGAAAGAGTTCATTCAAAATATCAGACTCTGGAAAGTATCTAGCCACATTGTGTAGCCTTTTACAACTCCTAGTAGAAATCTTTGGTTCTAGTAATAAATACACTATTTAGTACAACAAATACAGGATTTAATAACATATGGTTTAAAATTATAAATTTTGAGTGTATATATGAATGAGTGAATGAGTAAGGATAATTTAATTAGAATTAGAAGTTTCCTAGGCCTAAAATAATGGCTCATCTAGTTCACGAACATTCGGGTATTCAGATTTCATCCATTAGAGTGTGTTTCACAACCCTGGCTATACATTAGAATCACCTAGGGAGCTTTTAAAAAATGCTGCCTGAGTCCCACCTCCAGAAATGCTGATTTAATTGGTCTGTGGTGGGCCTAGGCATGGGTATTTATTGAAAACTCCCCAGGTGATTCTAATATGCAGCCATGGTTAAGAATCACACCATTAGAGCCTCGTAGGTAGGCTTTCGGAATAACTTGCAGATTATAGGAATGAATATCTCTCACTGATCTCTTAGGGTAAGGAAGCTGTGGAAGAGATAGAGAAAGAGGGAAGGATGTGGAAAAGGAAAAAGAAAGAAAGAGAAAGGAAGGAAGAAAGGGAATAAGAAAAGTAAATTCTGGCTATTCCACATTAATATTGAGTTCTTACCAGATATCTGTTAAATATTGACCCTATAATAATGAATATAAACAGACTATTGTGGAGCTTATAGGCTATTGACAGAAAACAGACATAAGTAAAACAGAAATGCCTATAAAATTATAAACAAAACCTTGAAACAAAAGATACATAGTGCTATAGGAAAGAGTTTTTCTCTACTGTTTGGGAGGCAGGGGTTTCTCAATGAAGTGATTTTGAACTGAGATCCTAGTCACAAGAAAAGATGAGAGAATGAAGTGATGTAAGACAGAGGGAGGGGCTTCCCTGGTACCTCAGCTGGTAAAGAATCCCTCTGCAATTCAGGAGACCCTGGTTCAATTCCTGGGTCAGGAAGATCCTCTGGAGAAGGGATAGGCTACCCAATCAAGTATTCTTGGGCTTCCCTGGTAGCTCAAATGGTAAAGAATCTGCCTTCAATGAGGGAGACCTGGGATCAATCCCTAGGTTGGGAAGATCCCCTGGAGGAGGGCATGGCAACCCACTCTAGTATTCTTGCCTGGAGAATCCCCAAGGACAGAGGAGCTTGGTGGGCTACAGTCCATGGGGTTGCAAACAGTCGGACATGACTGAGCAACTAAGCACAGCAAGACAGAGGGGACTGCATGTGCAAAGGCTCTGAGTCTCCACTCTTTACCGTAAGGAAACAGGTAAGCTTCCTCTATAGAGAGTTTCAGTCTCTCCACTGGAGGATACAGAACTTTATTCATCCTTACATCCATGGCAAAGCTTGGTAGAATATCTTCCACATAGTAGATTACCCTAATAACTGAAGTAAGGAGTCCATATCTAGGAATGATTTCCCAGAAGTTGTTAATTTCACCAATTCTTACTCTCACATCTCAGGACAATGGGAAGCACAAGATGAAAATAAAAAGAACAGTTGTAATCAACTTGCCAGGAGTGCTCACAACCACATATAAACTTTCAAACAAGGTTCAGTCACAGTTTAGTTCAAACCAATACATTTGTAAGTGAGTTTCTTTTGCTACAGCCAGTGCTCATTCTGTATATGCCAAGTCCCTGATTTTAGTGTTTCCCTGATTTTATAGTTCCTATAGTTTCAAGGTCCTAAAACTGTTAAGCTTTTTATTTTTTATCATGCAGAAGTTAACTATGGAACCTACTTTAAAATTGAAAATGTAGAATCGCATATCAAAATATATTTTAAATATTCTCTAATACTCTTGCTTTCTGAAATATTTTAGGCAAATGAAAAAAGCATTATGTGCTAAGGTATGCATATGCTAAGGTATAGCATCTAGTCCCATCACTTCATGGCAAATAGATGGGGAAAAGTAGAAGGAGTGATATAATTTCTTTCCTTGGGCTCCAAAATTGTTGTGGATGATGACTACAGACGTGAAATTAAAAGACACTTGTTCCTTGGAAAGAAAGCTATGACAAATGTAGACAACATATTAAACAGCAAAGACAGTATTTTTTGACAAAGGTCCATGTAGTCAAAGCTATCGTTTTTCCAGTAGTCATGTACAGTTATGAGAGTTGGACCATTAAGAATGTAGAGTGCTGAAGAATTGATGCTTTTGAATTGTGGTGCTGGAGAAGACTCTTGAAAGCCCCTTGGACTGCAAGGAGATAAAACCAGTCAATCCTAAAGGAAATCAACTCTGAATATTTCCTTGAAGGACTGATGCTGAAACTGATGCTCTAATATTTTGGCCATCTGATGCAAAGAGCTGATTCATTGGAAAAGACCCTGATGCTTGGGAAAGACTGAAGGCCAAAGAAGAGGGTGTCAGAGGATGAGATGATTAGATAACGTCACTGATTCAATGGACATGAATTTGAGCATAGTATAGTGAAGAACGGGGATGCCTGGTGAGTTGCAGTTCCTGGGGTTGCAAAGAGTAGGCAGGACACAACTTAGTGACTGAACAACAACAAAAATACATAAACTAATAGAAAATAAAACAGAAACTTCTAGTATATTCATTATTAAGAATATAGAATATTTTTGTAGAATATAGGATAGGCATTTCTGAATTATGAGTAATACTCAAGTATGTTGTCTATCAATCAAAAAGACGAAAGGAAAGGAAAGAACGGGAAAAAATAGATATTTGTAGGATACAAGAAAAGTATGTTTTTATGTATATTCAAATACATGTGGAATTTTATGAAAACGTGATATATGTATTTGGGTATAATTCTGCTGCTCATATTCTTCTACTCTGAAATAAACTAAATTCTATGGCTCTAGGTGAGAAGGTACTGGAACAAGTTTTCAGGAATTGAACCTGTTCTGCCACCATTACCTTGGGAAATTAATTTCATGTAGGTTTCAATGTGAAAAAATGACATAATAATAACACCTACTACAAAGTGTTGTTCAGAAAACCAAATTCTGTTTCAAATAGAGAAGTTAGCAGAGCACCTAAATCAATAGTGGCCCAAGCATCTAAAACTTATATAAGAATATTCTGCAGTGTAAGGAATTATTATTCGCTTTTAGTTGTCATAACTATATTATGCTTATGTTTTTGTTTAAAGAGTATGTGTCTTTTAGGAATTTATTGATATACGTATAGATGAAATAATATAATGTCTCAGATTCACATGAAAATAATCTGGAGGCATGCAGTAGATAAGATAATCAGATATATTACTGAAATTAGAATATACATACATGGGTTTCATTTTACTATTCCATTCATTTGTGTGTGAATTTCAAAAAATTCATAATACAAAAATAGCCAATAAGATTAATTGATTGAACTACAGTTTCTTGTGCTTTAATTCTTATTTCTAGAATCTGGAAAGCCCAGCTCTCAAGTAGGCAGCTGCCTTGCCTGTATGTCCACAGCATCAGTGACTGCCAAGATGTCCAAAGTTTCCTGAAAAGTGAAGAAAAAGCTTGATTCTGGACTGCCCTCCTAATAGCAAGTAGGTTTATTCCCCCTCCCTGTCCATAAGTACATATGAATAAAGGGAAACTGTATGCAAATAGCATATATTATATAAGAATGAACTGATTTTTCAGTAAATATGAGTAAGAACAATACTTTTTTGAGGCTCAAAGATTCAAAAGCCTAGTGGATTTACTGTAGAGTTGTATGTATAGTTGTATAAACTCTGTATAGTTGGATGAAGCAAATCTATATATGATAAGATAGGAAGGAAGAAGGCAATTTCAGGATAAAGTTATATCAGAGTAAAGAAAATATGCTAAATGTTGGCCCTATGACAAATTTTCCATGACTATAAAAATGTGAATACTTTTCCAAACTTTTGCAAGCCCACCCTTATGGAAAACCTTTCTAAGTAACAAGATATACTCTATGAGTATCAGAGGGAAAATGCAAATATGACATTGAACTTTATTTAGCCTAACTAAATCCCACATAATTGATAGAAGGCAGTTTTCAAGAAATCTCAAAGTAAATAAATTTATCTCAAGATAAAAAAGTATACATGCATTTGTTCCACTTAAATCTAATTTTGGCAGCCTTCCTTGTTGGTTAGATTTTCATTATAATTATCAGAAAAAGATTGCTCTTAATCTTAGTAATTATTTTGCATTTAATTCATTGTTAGATCATTGTTGTGATGAAGGCAAATGTTTGACTCCAAATGAATTTTTATGATAAGGAGGTATTGTACTTCAGAGTAATGTTGTAAAGTGACTTTGGTAACGGATGTGCTTTAATTAGACCTACTCTTACAAATGTCTTAAAGAAGCCTAGATTTGTTTGGTTTTATCCTTTAAAAATATATGACTTACTGACATCCAGATACTGGTAATTAAATATAGACCAAGTGTAAACATGAGAAGCCATAAATCATAGTATCTTTTCAAAACTAGCTTACTTAGCGTACTATGTAGGCATTTCAGAAAACCTGAAGTACCTTAAACTTGCTTAAAAAAAGCAAATAACACCCTGCTTATTGCCTTTGAATTTTATTGTTTTTATTGTGTGGTGATTAAGAAAAGCAATGGAGACAAAATTCTGATTCATGAAAACTGAGGGGAAAAAGCCCTCTGGTTTAACCTCAGAATAACTTCTTCTGACTTATCATCTAATCCTGATGATCAGACTATTGAAAAGGAGTCACCTTCTGTTAAAAAGGAAAAGGTTATGCTGAACAATGTCACTTTTTAAAATAAATAACATTACAGAGTATGTGCTTTCAGCTGAATTTATTAATATGCATGAACAGAATTAATGGCATTTTCCTACTTTAATGATTATTTGCATATGGTTTGATTTATGTGCAAAGGATACATTTAGAAACCACACAGGTTATCACTTTTTTTAACCTTACATTCTTAAGTTTATGGCAAAAATTTAGCATCCACAAGTATTTTCCTCTAATTTTAAGCTTATGCTAACGATATATGAAAGGAAGTAAAATATGTCCAGATTAAGTCTCCAAAAGAAAATGCTTCAGGTTTTACAGTTTGGGGATACATTTGCTTTTTTTTTTTTTTTTTTTTGAAATGTACAAAAAGCCCTCCTTAGCTCACATGGAATTATTATAGGATGTTACTGACCATTGGTGATAACCCTTGACTTTTGTCGTGCTGTCGAGTGGTAGGCTGTAAAAACAAATAGATTGTGATACGATTGCCCACTTTTCAGCTGGATTTAGACAGTATTAGTGTTAGGTTACATTGCATTCATCATGATGACATAAATACGAATGATGTAGTATAGGAAAAGACACTTGACCCAAACTTTTGAACTAAGAGTTACTCTCTTTCGCCTGGGTGCTTCTTGATCCATGCTCTAAATAACAGATCAACCTTTCAGTTTGCCTGACATGCTAATCAAACCTGAGCATACAAGTGCATCAAATGTCTCAAACTACATTTCAAACTTTTTGTATTCTTACATTTTAAATTGTATTTTATCTTGTATTTCATTAACTTACATTTTTTTTTCCTTTGTGTACATATCTCCTGATATGAATTGGTATTTGGGAGTAGCCCCTGAAATCAAAGTATGTTCTTATAATAGAAGGAAAAATTGGCCAAAATGTATTTAGCATTTGTCATAAGCATTATTTTAAAGGATAGGGAAAGAGAGAGGGAGATGTAATACAATAAAAGAGACAAAAATTATGACATAGCATTTAGGTCCATATGAGTCTTGAAGGAAATACATTACCACTGATGTGAGGCAAAATGTTATTGCTCTTTGCTTTTTCTAATAGGTGAAGTATGTTTTCTAAGTTTTATGAAGCTCTCAATACAGGAAGGAAAATATGTAATATATTCTTGATGTTTTAAAGCTAAGATTTAGGAATAGTATTTCTAAGGAAATTTTGCAAAGGAATTGAACAGACATATCATAAGAACTATGTAAGCCTATGATCACTAGATTATACAAGCAGACAGAAATTTTAAGGTGTAAGTTTAATCATCATCATTATAGCCCACAGGATTATTGCACAGTTTTGCAATATAATTAGCATAAGTATTTTAGTGCTAAATCAATGTGACAGAAAAATATGTTTAATAGATATGAACTCTATGAGGTTACTAATGGTATGATTATTGATCAGAGGTTGTTCATTTGTTTCATTTTAAACCTATAATTCTTTCTCCTTATCCCTCCAAGGTTTCCCCATCTATTTCCCATGAAGTGATGGGACCAGATGCCATGATGGTGACTGCAGCCATGAAATTAAAAGATGCTTACTCCTTGGAAGGAAAGTTATGACCGACCTAGATAGCATATTGAAAAGCAGAGACATTACTTTGCCAACAAAGGTCCGTCTAGTCAAGGCTATGGTTTTTCAGTGGTCATGTATGGATGTGAGAGTTGGACTGTGAAGAAGGCTGAGCGCTGAAGCATTGATGCTTTTGAACTGTGGTGTTGGAGAAGACTCTTGAGAGTCCCTTGGACTGCAAGGAGATCCAACCAGTCCATTCTGAAGGAGATCAGCCCTGGGATTTCTTTGGAAGGAATGATGCTAAAGCTGAAACTCCAGTACTTTGGCCACCTCATGCGAAGAGTTGACTCATTGGAAAAGACTCTGATGCTGGGAGGGATTGGGGGCAGGAGGAGAAGGGGACGACAGAGGATGAGATGGCTGGATGGCATCACCAACTCGATGGACGTGAGTCTGAGTGAACTCCGGGAGTTGGTGATGGACGGGGAGGCCTGGCATGCTGCGATTCATGGGGTCGCAAAGAGTCGGACACGACTGAGCTACTGAACTGAATTGAACTGAATCCCTCCAAGGTGTGAATAATTTTTCAGTTTTGATATCTACTGTGGGTTATAAAGGCAGTAGGTATACCAGTGTTTTTCATAAATCCCAGAATAATTTTTCCATCTACAACCTTGATAATGGTAAGCCCTTTCCTCAGAAAATATGTTTGTTTTTTTTTTTTTTTTTTTTTTAGTCCAATCCCTAGTGGAGAATAACTCTCTAGAAGAATGAATTTTTTATTAGGGGTCAAAAGATCATAAATAAAATTTAAAATATATTAAATTTAAAACAAAGCAGTGAACCACTTTCTTGCTTTAAACATTTTAAATTTTATTGAAGGAAATTCTCATTTACTACTTAGATATTTTACAAATATAAGTATTATACTACTTATTAACAAAGTAGTATAAGGAGTCATGTAATTCTAATGAAGATATATTATCATTAACATTTCAATGTTGTGAATTCTAGACTAGAATTATAGTGAGTTACATGGTAGCAGTCAAAAGATATGATTGTATCCTAATCCCAGAACCAGAGAGTGTGATCTTCTTTGAAATAAAAAGTCTACTAAAGTAAGGATGTCAAAATTAAATGATTATGCATTTATCGGAATGGGTCCTAAGTCCAGTGATAAGTGTTCTTAGAAGAGACACACAAAGGAAAGACATACAGGGAGAAGGAGAAAAGCCAGGTGAAGATAGAGTCAGAAATCATGGTTCAGCAGCCACAAATGAAGGAATATCAGTGGCATCAGAAGCTGGAAGAGGCATGGAAGGATTGTCCCCTAGAGCCTTTTCAGGGAACCTGGGTCTGCTGATACCTCCGTTTCACACTTCTGACCTCCGAAACTGTGAAAATATACATGCTGTTGTTACAAGCCACCTACTTTATGGTCATGTATTTTGGCTGTAGGTGCTGTGCTGTGTGTGGTCAGTCATGTTCCACTCTTTGCGGTCCCATGGAAAGTAGCCCGCCAGGCTCCTCTGTCCTTGGAATTTCCCAGGCAGGAATACCGGAGCAGGATGTCATTTCCTCCTCCAGGTTGTCATTTCTCCAGATCTTCCCAACCTAGGGATCAAACCCGCGTCTCTTAGCAGGTGAGTTCTTTACCACTAGCCACCTGGGAAGCCCAATTTATTTTGGTAGCCCTAGGAAACTAGTATAGTATCCAAGATTACAAATTAAAGAAAACACACCCTTCAGTTGTGACTACAGACAGTTAAATAGGCACAGGCACCACCAAATGCAGAAAGCCAGACACCTAGGAGGTGCTCAATAAATATGTATGCTAAGTGGCATCTAACTTCTGTTTTAATACCACAATTCATGTAATGCAAATCATGTAAAGGACAAAAAGTAAAGCAAAGATTTATCCCATGGGTTTTAAAAATTTCATTAATGTGATAGGGAAGCAAATTTTTAATATTTCTAACGTTAGCATGGAATCATCATGAATCAAAAAGCCTGAATGAGAACCTCACTCCTGTCCTTCCTGAAAATACATTGTGCAATGTGTATCTTTTCCTGAAGGGAAAGTTTCATTTGAAAATATTTGTGATTTATTATACCTTGCTTTTGCCACAAAACCATGAATGAAACAGCACAAGAGATTTAAACTGTTTCTAGGTAATATGAGATGCATACAAGAGAAACAAGTATTAAATATTTCATATATGGTATGAAGCACAGTGAGCTTCCCAGGTGGGACTAGTGGTAAAGAACCCATCTGCCAATGCAGGAAACGTAAGAAGGGTGGGTTCAATCCCTGGGTCAGGAAGATCCCTTGGAGGAGGGCACAGCAACCCACTCTAGTACTCTTGCTGGAGAATCCCATGGACAAAGGGACCTAGCAGGCTATAGTCCATGGGGTTGCAAAGGGTCAGAGTAACTTAGCACACACATGAAGCACAGTAAAAGAGCAACCATGAATCCATTCCCCCCTTCATTTAAGACTTAGAACATTGAGAATAAGGTAATTTTTACCTTGTTGTCTTTCTTGGATTCATAACCCTTCCTCTTCCATCCACTCCACCTGTTTTATCTTTCTTTTGCTTCAGAAAAAAAAAAATAAATAAGCCAACTTAATGGCTTAGAACAATGCCCATGTATTATCTCAGAACTTGAGTTTTCTGCCTCATGAAAAGATTTAAGTCACCTGGCATCATTAATAAAAAGCAGCTGTCTCCCTATACAATTAATTGGACCCAAAATGCTAGTTTTCTTAAGACTGTTTCTCAAGTTTTCTGACCCAGCATGCCAAGTGTATACTAAACCGACTGAGAAATAGATACAAGGATCAGATGGAACTTCAGATTTTCTCTTTATTTCCAGTAGAGCTAGATTAGAAAATGAGATTCAACTGCCAAACAAACTCAGAAGTCATGCTATTCCTTCTGCAACTGAGTTACCACCCAGCCAGAAGGAGCAAATGATAAACAGCAGAGCCCATCAACATAAGTTTACCATGAAGAACAGAAAGCATTAGGAAACACACAGCCTGTGAAAGGCAACTTATCAATTCACCCAGGAGCACAGTCTTTCAACTTCTTAACTTTCCTGAATAGTAGGCTGCTTCTTGCAAGTCCCTGGCTCCTTCTCACTGCCCATCCTCACACTGGTGTCTGCACTAACTGTTGCCTTATCTTAGCCTTCTCGCCTCCAAACAAGTTTACTGTAATGTCACCATCCTCCAGCGCCTCAGCCACCCCACAGGTCCTGTCCCTCAGTGTATTATAAGAAACTTGAGCTAGAGCATTTAGACTCTGAGAGTATGATTGCAGGCTGAAAGCCACATTGAAATGTGGGTAAAATATAGTGGCCACAAATGAAGAAGCACTCTCAAATGTCCTTGTAAAGAGAGAAGAAGATATTGAAATATTCATGAATTTGATATATTCCTTAATATTTGATTGCTTTTTATTCCTTAACAGATTGCTAGCACTTTGTTCAAATAGTCACTGTAGCAATTATGTTGTATTATATATATATTTGGGCTTCCCTGGTGGCTCAGTGGTAAAGAATCTGCCTGCAATGCAGGAGACTCAGGCTCAATCCCCAGGTTGGGAATATACCCTGGAGAAGGAAATGGCAGTCCACTCCAGTATTCTTGCCTGGAAAAATCCCATAGAGGAATCTATGGGGTTGCAGAGGAGTTGAACATGACTTAGCGACTAAACAATGATACATATATTTACATATCTATTACTCTGATTAGATTATGAATATCTCAGAATAAGACATCATTCTTACTCATGTTTTTCTTTATAGTATTCAGTGTTATTGCTGGCTCTATAGGTACTCAAACAGTTTTGAGAAATGAAGATGTATTATGAGCTATGAAACTTTATAAGTGAACTTGAAGAAAAAAGTCTTAGTTACAGTGCTTAAGAAAAGATAATGCCAGTATTGTCAGAACTTTGTATTAAAGCAGTTTGGAGATCTGACCTAGAGAATCTCTTTGATTAAAGAAGATGCCCAGCAGACCCAATTCTGTCATCCAAATGGATATGATCCACATAGGTTTGATTTTGACTGGCCTTTCTGTTGAAGGTAGCCTGATTTGGTGGAGGAAAACCCAACAGCTGAAATCCTCAAGGAATCATATTACTTTGAGTAGGTGGCAATGTTACTGATCAGGATATCAGTTCATTTTAAAATAGTATGTCAGTCAGCAAATGAAAGTACAAAGAGTAGAAAGCACAGGACTCATCTTTTCAATCCAGATGTGGGCCTCTGAGTAAGCCTTAAATCTAATGAGGAAATTGCAGAGCTAATTAGCAATTGGAATAAGCTGAGTTGTAGGGAATGACTAAGAGGATAAGAGAAAACTCTGGATTAGTGGGTTTTCTGGTGTCCAGAGTTCAATCACAAAAACTTCTGTACATAAAAATTTCAATATTAAATAATAGTAAGCATTTTATAAACTAGCCTTGGCCAGGAAGCTTCGTTTTCAGGTTAAAAGCAGGTGTGTATAAATTTGAAAGATACTTTAAAAGATGAGAACAGAATAGAACACTAAAAGCTTTAGAAGGAACATCAATAACTTGAAGCGGTGTAATATTTAGCTCCCTTAAGAAACGGCAATATAAAATTACACTAGTCATCCATTGTTTCATAAATCTGCATTACTGAAAGAGAATTATGTTTTTTCCGTGATCTTAGTTTTACTGTCAACAAGGCAAGATCAAAAATGAGATATATTTGGTGGTTGTTTGTTTCTGAATATATGCCATTTGTGAACTCTTAATTTTCTGCATTCCTCTCAGCGCACAGATATAAGGAACTTTGCTATATTTGGCTATTGATCTCTTAGAGAACCTGTAAATATAATGACATAGACACTTTATTAGCATCTCCTGGGGATCTTCCTCCCTTCACCTATTGGGACACAGCCTGATTACTCATATCTACTTCTCTTCCTAGGAATCTAGGAAGCTTACATTTCCAAGATCCCTTCAAATTAAGTTTGGACCAAGTGACTGGCTTCTCCTGCATTGGCTGTGGTCTCTTTGAGGCCTTTGTGTTTATCCTCACTCCACCTATTTCAGTAGTGATCTTGGAGGCCATATGATCAAGAGAGAAGGATCACAGGTGAAAGAAACTGGGCCCCTGAGTCACCACTTGCTCAGACTATTATCTTTTTTATTATATGAGCAAGAAATAAACCTTCAGTGTGTTAAACCATTGAATTTGGATGGTTATACATTATAATCACATGCATTAATTAACAAGTAATACTTCTAGCCTGAGTTTAATGTCTTCCATTTCACTATAGTAACATCATATTTATGCATCACATAACTTTTGCCTCAATAACTTTCCCCTTGCCTCTCTCTTTCTCTGCCACCCCCACGTTTTGCTTGAGATATAAACATGAGCCAAACTAGCTAAAAACATTAACCAGTAGTAACTACTATGAATGGTTGAGTTTTGTTTTGTTTTGTTTTTTTAGCATAGCTGAACTGTAAAGAAAATGAAACTTGAAGCTTTCAGAAGGAAATTTGAAGCTTCATTTCATTCCAGTAATGAAGAGGGAATGTCAAGGCAAATGGAAAATTCACTAGTTCCTACTTCAGCAGGAGAATTAGGCCCCAATAAAGAATCCACATCTAGAGAGCTGCAGTTTTATAAAATTGACAAGAGAAAAGGGGTATTGAATCTGAATTAAGTGTAGAGTTGGAAATAAGACTTCGAAATACATCTGGAATTCACAACATTTGTCCACTTAAGACAAAGAAGAGGGCCTAGAAAAAATAATTCTCCTTGTCCCAGGGTCACAACAGGGAAATTTTGCCTATGTCAGGATTTGGGTATTGAAAACAGTCTTTCATACAAAGTAAGAATTCCAAGCTTTTACATAGTGCTGTGCACACGGCATCCTTTGGTGGAGGGTTGGGATTGTGATGAGGGAACCTCACAAATAAAAATTAGAAAGCCACAGTTAGAAAATATCTGCCATAAAGAAGAACCAGGAAATAAGAGGTCTGTCACAACAGACCCTCAGAACTATCTGTCAAAGCAGACGTGCCAGACAACAGCTACTCTGCCACAAACATAAGGAAAATGGCTTCTCCTCACTATTATTGAGAGACATACATCTTTAAAAGGCTATATAACTATAGACATTTCTTTTCAGGTATTTATTGTATTACTTTTCCAAGGCTGCTGTAACAAATTGCCACAAACTGGTTGGCTTAAAACTACAGAAATTTGGAGGCTTAGTTTAGGAGTCCAAAATCAAGTTGTCGGCAGGGCCATGATCCCTTGAATGACTGTAGGGGAAAATCCTTTCCTGCCTCTTCTAGTTTCTGGTGGCTCCTAACTATCCCTATCATTCCTTCATTTGTGGTAGCCCAGCTCCAATCTTTGCTCTGACTTCAGAGGACCATATACTCTGCTATCCTCTATATTTCTGTATCTCCAAAGCTCCCTCTCCTTATTAAGAAATGACTCATTGGGTTTAGAGCCCACTTTAATCCAGTATGACCTCATCTTAAATTCATTAATCTGCAAAGGTCTTATTTCCAAATAAGGTCACATTCACAGGTACCTGGGATTAAAGCTTCAACATCTTTTTGGGACACAATTCAACCCATGGCAGATATATACATGCTTGTGATGATTTAAAGAAACAGACATTTCATAATGTGCTATCAAAGATTTGGCAACATTTCTGGAGGAAATTTAGCAGTAATTATTGAGATGTAAAACGTTCATATTTTTGGCACAATAATTTCACTTTGAGAAATGTATCCTCTAGAAAATAGTTGGAAGTATGTAAAAAAATAAGTACAAAGCTATAAAGGCTTCATTTATGATAAAAATTTAAGTATATATTATTTACATAGTAATAAAGCCTTTATGGGCTTCCCTGGTAGCTCAGTTGGTAAAGAATCTGCCTGCAATGCTGGAGACCCCAGTTTAATTCCTGGGTTGGAAAGATCCCCTGGAGAAGGGATGCACTACCTACTCCAGTATTCTTGGGCTTCCCTGGTGGCTCAGAAAGTAAAGAATCCACCTGCACTGTGGGAGACCTGGGTTTGATCCCTGGGTTGGGAAGATCCCCTGGAGAAGGGCATGCAACCCGCTCTAGTATTATTGCCTGGAGAATCCCCATGGACAAAGGAGCCTGGTGGGCTACAGTCCATGGGGTCCCAAAGAGTCAGACATGACTGAGTGACTAAGTAGCAGCAGCAGAGTCTTTATATTAAATGATTTTTAATTGATAGTAAAATATCAATAAAATAATGTTAAAATTATGTACCACAGTTTTTTGAGGTATTCATTTGTCAAAATGTATTTTTCTAGATGCCACTTTTTTTTCTTTTTACATATTTATCTTTTTTTTTTTAATTTTCTCTAGTAGTCATATCCATGTGTTACTTTTACAAATCAGGAAAAAAAATAAAACAATGTTATTTCAAAACCCACCTATTCTGTGCTCATTCCAGCTGTAGTGACCTCTCAGTCTGCAGTTATAATAGATTCTATCTGTTCATCTGCTTTTTTTGTCTTTTGTTTTTCTGAATTGTAATCACATCTTTCCTCAAACTCTTTTGATCAGCATTGTTATCGTTTTTCATATCCTACTGAAATAATACTCTACTGGTGTGATCACAGACCTGCTGAGGTAAATAGAAAATGATTTTGAAAAACAGCTATTTAAAAAAATAAGAATGCTACAAAAATCTCTCATCCACACATTTAGCAAGTACACAACACTCTAAAACATGATGAGAAGTTATGCTATTTCACAAATATGGCAGAGAAACATCAATAAAAAGGTAGCAAAGTAACCCTATGAGGAAAAGGAAAAAGAAAGTCATAATAATCCAGAACTCAGAAAC
Source organism: Bubalus bubalis (assembly GCF_019923935.1). Classification (NCBI taxonomy): domain Eukaryota; kingdom Metazoa; phylum Chordata; class Mammalia; order Artiodactyla; family Bovidae; genus Bubalus; species Bubalus bubalis. The sequence continues at coordinate 38,383,312 of NC_059164.1, read as the reverse complement.
TGAACAACTGAGTGGCTAAGATACACTTGGAATATTCACATTATTTCAATGTAACAGAGGATTTTCAATATCGTTGTGTTATCCTTATTTTAATAAAAGGTATATCCTACCAAGCAGACTCTAAAATTCAGAAATGAGCACATGTTTATAATACTTTAAAGCCCAATGTGTGTCAAGCTGTGCTGCTGCTGCTGCTGCTGCTAAGTCGCTTTAGTCGTGACCGACCCCATAGATGGCAGCCCACCAGGCTCTCCCGTCCCTGAGATTCTCCAGGCAAGAACACTGGAGTGGGTTGCCATTTCCTTCTTCAATGCATGAAAGTGAAAAGTAAAAGTGAAGTTACTCAGTCGTGTCCGACTCTTAGCAACCCCATGGACTGCAGCCCACCAGGCCCCTCCTCCATGGGATTTTCCAGACTAGAGTACTAGGGTGGGTTGCCATTGCCTTCTCTAGTATCGAGCTCTATGGAGACTTAATCGGTCCATCCACTCTATTGGTCTGTGATGTAGGAATTTATGATCTCATCAGGAACAACCACTTGACATTTAGAACACTGCAGAAAATGTTAGATTAACTTTGAAAATAACCTTTCAGAATACGAAAATAATATAAAGTGATGAACTGAAAAGACAGAAATTAGACCAGAGATCATAAATTTTATGTTGAAAATTGAGGTCAAGAAAAGCACCAAGAAAAAGTCAGGAGGTAGGGAAACTTGAAGGGAAGAATAAGCTATGGCCCAATAATATCATTGTTGTAAATATGTGTCTTCATGGCATCCAAGGGGATAAGACTGAACTGTTGATATACTTGATATAGCAGTAACAGAGGATTACTGAAACATCTTGGACTCCATTTGACTTCAGTCTTCCTCTAAAATCCTCATGGATGATAAAAGTTTGCAGATGTGTATATATAATATTTTAGTGAACTGAAGTCATATGTGGATGTTGCAGAGATGTGATTGCACAGAGGTGCCACTATTTCTTAATCTGTTATGCACTTATTCTTACATTAGACTTTTTTAGCTGTAAGCAATTATCAGTGGATCTTTGGGAGAAGGCAATGGCACCCCACTCCAGTACTCTTGCCTGGAAAATCCCATGGGCGGAGGAGCCTGGTAGGCTACAGTCCATGGGGTCACGAAGAGTCAGACACGACTGAGCAACTTCATTTTCATGCATTGGAGAAGGAAATGGCAATCCCATGGACTTCAGCATGACAGGCCTCCCTATCCATCACCAACTCTTGGAGTTCACTCAAATTCATGTCTGTTGAGTTAATAATGCCATCCACCCATCTCATCCTCTGTCGTCCCCTTCTCCTCCTGCCCTCAATCTTTCCCAGCATCAGGGTCTTTTCAAATGTGTCAGCTCTTCACATCAGGTGGCCAAAGTATTGGAATTTCAGCTTCAACATCAGTCCTTCCAGTGAACACTCAGGACTGATTTCCTTTAGGATGGACTGGTTGGATCTCCTTGCATTCCAAGGGACTCTCAAGAGTCTTCTCCAACACCACAGCATCAATTCTTCAGCACTCAGTTTTCTTTATAGTCTAACTCTCACATCCATACATGACCACTGGAAAAACCATAGCCTTGACTAGATGGACCTTTGTTGGCAAAGTAATGTCTCTGCTTTTCAATATACCATCTAGGTTGGTCATAACTTTCCTTCCAAGGAGTAAGCGTCTTTTAATTTCATGGCTGCAGTCACCATCTGCAGTGATTGTGGAGCCCAGAAAAATAAAGTCTGACACTGTTTCCACTGTTTCCCCATCTATTTCCCAAGAAGTGATGGGACTGGATACCATGATCTTAGTTTTCTGAATGTTGAGCTTTAAGCCAACTTTTTCACTCTCCTCTTTCACTTTCATCAAGAGGCCTTTTAGTTCCTCTTCACTTCCTGCCATAAGTGTGGTGTCATCTGCACATCTGAGATTGTTGATATTTCTCCTGCCAATCTTGATTCCAGCTTGTGCTTCTTCCAGCCCAGCGTTTCTCATGATGTACTCTGCATATAAGTTAAATAAGCAGGGTGACAATATACAGGCTTGATGTTCTCCTTTTCCTATTTGGAACCAGTCTGTTGTTCCATGCGTTCTAACTGTTGCTTCCTGACCTGCATACAGATTTCTCAAGAGACAGATCAGGTGGTCTGGTATTCCCATCTCTTTTAGAATTTTCCACAGTTTATTGTGATCCACACAGTCAAAGGCTTTGGCATAGTCAATAAAGCAGAAATAGATTTTTTCTGAAACTTTCTTGCTTTTTCAATGATCCAGCAGATGTTGGCAATTTGTTCTCTGGTTCCTCTGCCTTTTCTAAAACCAGCTTGAACATCTGGTGGTTCATGGTTCATATACTGTGGAAGCCTGGCTTGGAGAATTTTGAGCATTACTTTACTAGCGTGTGAAGTGAAGTTGCTCAATCGTGTCCAACTTATTGTGACCCAATGGACTGTAGCCTACCAGGCTCCTCCGTCCTTGGGATTTTCCAAGCAAGAGTACTGGAGTGGGTTGCCATTTCCTTCTCCAGGGGAATCTTCCCAAGCCAGGGCTCGAACCCAGGTCTCCTGCATTGCAGGCGGATGCTTTACCATCTGAGCCACCAGGGAAGCCCACTTGCGTGTGAACTGAGTGCAATCGTGCAGTAGTTTGAGCATTCTTTGCCATTGCCTTTCTTTGGGATTGGAATGAAAACTGACCTTTTCCAGTCCCGTGGCCACTCTAGGCACTGAGAATAGTGCAAAACAGGGAAAGTCATGAAGCTGTCATTATAATAGAAGAGATAAATGATAAGCAAAATAGGTAAGTAAACTATAGTTTATTAAATATGACAGTGTTAATTGGGAAAATTAAGGAGGGAGTGTGCAGATTTTAATAGGGAGGTCAGAGTTCAGAAAGGATGCTAGTTACATCCCTTTGCCTATTTAAATCCATTCTTCACACTTTTGTGTCCTGTCTTGTGCCCCAGGAAAATGATCACTATGACTGTATGTATCATCCAGTTGTCTTGTCCTCTGGATTTCTAGTTGAATTTGAGCAAAGAAGTTACCAGTAGGAGATATGAAGTGAGAGAAGTCTGATTATTTACTTCTCCCAACCAGCCACCATGTTTCATCTCTTTGGTGCACTAACCTAACCATGGTTACTGTTGGGAAACTTGTATACTATGGAGATAGCTCTCAAGTTTCTCTTAATAGTTTCCTACCTCTGTCTGTCAAGCCTAGGTGTTTTAAGGGATTCTCATCAGTGAATCTTTCTGGGTGCAATGCCATCTGCTATTGCTTCTCTTTGGGCTTACCCTGATGGCTCAATGGTATGGAATCTACCTGCAATGCAGAAGCCACAGGAGATGTGGGTTTGATTCCTGGGACAGGAAGATTCCCTGGAGGAGGGCATGGCAACCCACTCCAGTATTCTTGCCTGGAAAATCCCATGGACAGAGAAGCCTGGCAGGTTATAGTACATAGGGTTGCAAAGAGTCAGGAATGACTAAAGTGACTTTGCACACATGCATTCATTACTTCTCTTTATTGTCCTTCAGTTCAGTTCAGTTGCTCAGTCATGTCTGACTCTTTGTGACCCCATGAATCGCAGCACGCCAGGCCTCCCTGTCCATCACCAACTCCCGGAGTTCACTCAGACTCACGTCCATTGAGTTAGTGATGCCATCCAGCCATCTCATCCTCTGTCGTCCCCTTCTCCTCCTGCCCCCAATCCCTCCCAACATCACAGTCTTTTCCGATGAGTCAACCCTTCGCATGGGGTGGCCAAAGTATTGGAATTTCAGCTTTAGCATCATTGCTTCCAAAGAAATCCCAGGGCTGATCTCCTTCAGAATGGACTGGTTGGATCTCCTTGCAGTCCAAGGGACTCTCAAGAGTCTTCTCCAACACCACAGTTGAAAAGCATCAATTCTTTGGCGCTCAGCCTTCTTCACAGTCCAACTCTCACATCCACACATGACCACAGGAAAAACCATAACCTTGACTAGACGGACCTTTGTTGGCAAAGTAATGTTTCTGCTTTTGAATATGCTATCTAGGTTGGTCATAACTTTCCTTCCAAGGATTAAGTGTCTTTTAATTTCATGGCTGCAGTCACCATCAGAAGTGATTTTGGAGCCCAGAAAAATAAAGTCTGACACTGTTTCCACTGTTTACCCATCTATTTCTCATGAAGTGATGGGACCGGATGCCTAAATTGTTTCTCAACTAAACTGTTGAAATTGTTTTGAGTATGTTGTGTCCTGCTTGGCTAATCTAATATTATAATTTTTAGCAAATTTTGGCATCCCCAAATAGACCTTCTATATTAGATTTGGAACTATTGCTCACATATTGAAAGATACAAATGAAGAATCTCCTTGTAGGAATAAATGGGACACAATTTGTGGCTTGCATTGTATTAGCATTACTCAGATTATCACTGGTAGTGACATGGGATGGAACGCTGGTGGAGAATAAGGCATTTGCAAATCTTGTAGTAGTAAAGCCTTCGGTCACTATGATGATGATGATGAACTGTGGGATGAGCTAGTCATTTCTGAATAACTTAAAAACATGAAAACAGAGAGATATACTGAAAGCCCCAGTATATAGTCAAGACCTAGCATAATCCAGAGATTAGGCAATATAAGTGAAAATTATTTACAAGAGTATAGGAAAAAGTAGGATAAAATATTGATTTATTGATTTTGGCTGAACTTAGGGAAACTGGGATGCATCTTACATGTTCGCTTGAACACTTGGTAGCAGGGTTAACAGTGGCTTGATTCATTAACCCAGTGAAAACTGAACCCTGTGGTGAAGTACTGTCAATGAAACTGAAATGACAACACTACCTGCCATGCCAAAGGAATGGGCGGGAAAGCCTAAGGGATGTTGGAGGGGATCTACATGTGCTACTTGTGTAAGTTGCTCAGCCACATCCTGTCTTCTTGGAAACCCAGAAGTTATGCTCTTTTCCAAAGCATTAGTGAAAGCTGTGGGATGGCGGTCCCCTGTAGACCAGAGATAATGATGAAAATGAAATCTTTGAGTTTAATTTTAATACAAAACTCGTGGTCAAATGTGCCAGAAACAGGCCTAAACCATTAAAGACAATAGACCATAAGTATTTGAAAAAGGACACTGCAACGTGGCCACAAGTTATACCACGAATCTTTCTTGCAGTTTTCTCCAAATGGAGGGAGGGGGTGGTAGAACTCTGTACCAGAGAAGAAAACGCAGTGTTTTCAGAAGGCTGTTAGACTTACACAGGGGCTCTTCACTAAAGCTAATCCCTATAACTCCAAAATGCCGCTATAGCTACAGCTTAGAGTGGAGCTTTATCAAAGTACAGTGATGGAGTCTTGATCTGAATCTGTCTCACCATGAAACCAATAATCCATCCTGTGGTTATTTGTCTAGTCCAAGCACGCTCAGTAAGAATGCATATACTAATTAGCAACTGGCCAAACTCCCCACATTAATTACCTGAACATAGAGTAAGGGCTGCTGCTGCTAAGTCACTTCAGTTGTGTCCGACTCTGTGCGACCCCATAGACAGCAGCCCACTAGGCTCCCCCGTCCCTGGGATTCTCCAGACAAGAACACTGGAGTCGATTGCCATTTCCTTCTCCAATGCATGAAAGTGAAAAATGAAAGTGACGTCACTCAGTCGTGTCCAACTCTTCACGACCCCATGGACTGCAGCCCACCATGCTCCTCTGTCCATGGGATTTTCCAGGCAAGAGTACGGAGTGGGGTACCATCGCCTTCTCCAATGGAGTAAGGGCTAGTATGATAAAAAAAAAAGTCCAATGGAAGCCTTTATAAATGTTGCTCTACACCCAAAATGGTACATTCAAAGCAATACTGCATCTCTAGGAGAATTACACAGATTAGCACTATCATTAAGGTCTTGAAAAATGCATGGTTTGTAATTCCTCACAGATCCCTGTTTAACTTGTCTCTTTAGCCATTATAAAACCAAATGTTTCTTGAATAATGACCAGATTTTCTTGAGGATGGTCAGTAGCTTGGGCTAATCACAGCTGCTTTTCTTGATATAATTGCAGCAAATCAGTTCTTGGTACCTGATATACAGCTATTGATGAGACATCACTTTCTTTTCAATCGTCACCAACAAAGAGAAGGAGCTGACTTGCACCCGGAAAGGTGGAAGATTTGCTTGCTGGATGTGACATGCTAAGTCGCTTCAGTCGTGTCCATCTCTGTGTGACCCCATAGACTGCAGCCCACCAGGCTCCCCCGTCCCTAGGATTCTCCAGGCAAGAACACTGGAGTGGGTTGCCATTTCCTTCTCCAATGCATGAAAGTGAAAAGTCAAAGTGAAGTTGTTCATTCGTGTCCGACTCTTCGCGACCCCATGGACTGCAGCATACCAGGCTCCTCTGTCCATGGGATTTTCCAGGATGTGACATGCAAGCACATTAGGTACTGGTAGGATGTCGTTATAATGAGCCAGGAAGATGACTGCGGTTCCTCTGGACTATAATACAACAGAGAGACAAGCTGGCATAACCCTGAGGTAAGCAGTGAGCACAGACTTCTGATTTTTCCAGGTGCAAGCCAATTACTTCTACTTATCTTTCTTGGTGGGAACTGACTTTTAAAATGCCAATTTTGTGGCATGTAAAGTATTTTGTGGGTACAGTTATTATTTTTTTTTGAAAAACAGTAGATTCTGGGAGTGGGGAAGGGATGAACACCTGTGATTATTTGTCATTTTACCCATCAGATCTAGTCTCTCTCTTTGCCTCCAGTCTGCGCTCTTAGAGTATATATCCAAGATTTCCTCATTCTTTGGCTTTTATTGAAATACAGCAAATGTAAAGTCCACCAGTCAGTCATAGGATGAGAAGAAAGAGAAAGTGAGAGATCGGCATATTTATTTCCCCTTATTCTCTCCCTGATGAAGTATAGTTTGTTTAGTGCCTTTGTTTTTCTATTTACAGGTGCAAGCTTCTATCAGGTAACTTTCCTCTTAATGTTACAGCTCTTACTACTTTCAGATAAGAGTCTCTCTCCTTGGTGCGCTCACCTAGGGATGGTAATGGCTTACAGCTGTTGCTAATTTTTGGCTGCTTCACCATCATTTTGTAGTTTGCTTAAGCCTTTACACAGCTTTTACAAATAATCCCTGATGATTACAAATTTAAGCTACCAACGCATTTCTGCCAGGACGCCGGCTGACATGGAAGGTCTGACAGAAGTATGAGAAGGTAAGATTTGCAAAAATATTTTAAGAGGGAGCTAGCGATATGAATATGTTTGGAAAGAGTATTCTGTATTGAGAGAAACACTAAGGCCTTGAGGCAAGAGTATGACCATTTTCCTTGCTTAAGAAACAGCAAAGAGGCAAGTTTTGATGAAGTGGTGTAGGCAAGAAGACCTGTAAGAAATGAGATTAGGAAGAGAGGAGCTTGGATGAACTTAACATTTGTTGTAGGGAATTTGGATTTCCCTCTGTAAAATGGGGTGCCATTGGGAGGTTCAAGTGTAAAAGATAAGTTATTTAACAGGATCATGCTGTCTGCTGTGCTGTGAACAGACTGTAGGGGCACGTGTGGCAGAGATAGTTGCAATAATCTTAAAATAACTCAGGCTAGAGATGACTGTGGCTGGGATCAAGTGATAGCTGTGGAGGTAATGAGAAGTAGTCACATTCTCAGTGTATTTTGGAAGTAAAACTAACAATATTTACTTACGGTTTGCATAAAGAGTGTGAGCGAAATAATAGGAATGTCTACAACTGTTTTGTCTGACCAGTGAGAAGAACAGACTCACCATGAATTGAGATGAATTTTGAATTGTTTTGAAGGAAAACAGAATACTCATTTTTATCAATTCATTCGTTAACTCTTCTGAAGAAACTCAATATTTTGTCTATCTGCTTTATTTTATAAAATATAAAATATGCTACAATATTGCTTTTCCTATTAAATGACAAATTCTGTAGTGCTATTCAATTTTCAAAAGTTTCACACACATGATTTCATGTAATTCTGAAATAATCCTTTTCTTCTCCTACCCTTATTTTGCCCCTCTCCCGTTCCCTCTCCCCACTGGTAATCACTTGCTTGTTTTCTATATTTGTGAGTCTTATTTCTTTTTTGTTTTACTCACTAGTCCCATCTTTTATATTTCACATATAATTGACATTATACACTTTCTCTGACTTATTTCACCTAACATAATGCCCCCCAAGTCCATGCAAACTGCTGAAAATGGCAAGATTTCATTGCTTTTATGACTGATTAGCATTCCAGTGTGTGTGTGTATGTGTTTGCCACATCTTCTTTATTCATCTATTGATGGACACATGTTGCTTCCATGTCTTGGCTGCTGTAAATAGTGTTGCTCTGAACATTGGGGTGTATGTTCTTTCTGATGTATTTTTGTTTCTTTTAAGATATGTTACATATTGTTTTATTGTTGTTGTATAAAGATTCTCTAGGTCAGCAGTCCCCAGCCATTTTGGCACCAGGGACTGATTTCGTGCAAGATAGTTTTCCCACAAACCAGGGATTTGGGGGATGGTTTTGGCATGATTCAAGTGCATTGTGCACTTTATTTCTAATATAATGCCATCACTGATCTGACAGCAGGTACCAGTTGATATCCCAGAGGTTGGAGACTGCTGATCTAAATAGCGAACTAGTTGAAATTTTCACAACTTAATTTAATCATTTTAAAATACACACGTTTTCATGCTTTATTTTCATAACACAATGTAAGAAGCTATATAAACCAAAAACTAATTTTTTGATAATGTCTACTCAATGTTTAGAATCACCCATCTTTTTTCCATGTAAATGATATACTTATATTACTTAGAAATTCTTGTCTGAAAGCATTTCTGGGGAATGGCTAAGACATCAAAGATCATAAAATATGCTGTCAAGGACACTTTAAAAAATGTTGCAAGAGAAAAATAGTACATGTGGTTAGGTCACTGGCGTCAAAGCAATGATGTGTCTCACAAGTACAGCTCCAGGGTTTTTTTAAATTGCATAAATTAAACTGTTTTCTTAGAAGTGTTTCAGTTTACAGTAATTAGAATCTGATGTTTATTTAAAAGAATCCGAAATTATTGCTATAACTGATCCTACCATTTGCATAAGATAAAAACAAACAGTATCAATGAATTGTTAAGATAGTCAAGACTCTATATTTTTAAAAAGGATTTATTGAAACTTACAAAGAGAACTTTATTAAGGTTTTATGCAGAGATAATTTAACGAAGTTAAACATGACTAAACAAATACTCATTCTGCAAACACAGATGCATTAAGGAAAAATGCAAAGGAAGAGAATGTTGCCTTTGATTCCTTTCGGTGCAAGCTTTGATGTATTCATTTTCCTCTGGAAATTATTCCTTTAGAGAACTATTCTAATGATAGGCAACTGAAAGACTGTGTCTTAATCGTTACAATTTCAAATGTAAACCTGACAAGGGCAAAGGTCGTAGAAAAAATCATATCTGAACATCTGAAATAATAGTAATAAGAGTAAAAAATCACGATTCCAATGTTTCCAGTAGTGTAGTATTTAATTAGGGCTTCAGAATGATGATGCCTTTGGTAAATGAAATTATATTAATTCATGTCTTTCTAACAATGACCCCATGGTGGGCAATCTAATTAACTTGTGCATATGTGCACCACGACTTGTACTTCCCTGGTGACTCAGATGGTAAAGAATCTGCCTGCAATGTAGGAGACCCAGGTTTGATTTCTGGGTCGGGAAGATCCCCTGGAGACTGGAATGGCCACACACTCCAGTATTCTTGTCTGGAAAATTCTATGGATATAGGAGCATGGCGGGCTATACAGTCCATGGGGTCACAAAGAGTTGGACATAACTGAGCAATTTTGACTTTTCATACCATGACTTAGATTACAAAAATTCCCTGGAAGGGACTTAGAATGGTGGGTTTTTGAGGAGTCAGTATGTTTTTAATCTTTCTCTGTGTATAGTCTTTTTTATAGTAACCTGCCTGATGGCATTTCCCAACTGTTGAAGTTGATCAAGTATTAGTAATTCTTTCTTCATGTCTCTTGAACTGACCTATGCTTATCTTTGCTCCTTATTTCTCCCAGCCTCCCAAACTCTACCTCTAGAATCCAAATCCCAATGAGCAAACAAGCCAACAATGAAACAATCCTCTCTGCCCTTTGTCTCCGCCATGCTGATTTCCTTGACCATTTATTTTCTGAATTGACCACACTCCCCCTCCTTGCCTCCAGTCTTTGTACATGCTTTTGTTTCCACCAATTTTTAGAATAATTTAAAAATTACCTTTCAATAAGCCTTGTTAGACCCTCCTGTCTTTTTAAGGACTGGTTTAGATGGTCTTCTTGTCACACCATAGCATCCCCATCTATTAATCATTTTATTTGTCTCCTCTAATTGGAAGTTGCTTAAATATGTTCTGTATTTTTATTCTCAATGCTTAGTGGATCCCCCATCTAAAACATAAAATTGATTTGATGCAATCAAATTTAAATTTTTTGTGGAAATTTTATTTTATTTGAAGTCATCAAATAAAAGTTGCTGGCATAATAGAGACTAGGCAAAAAATAATAAAAATTACAATTGTTGGAGTCCCCCAGTTCATTCTGCAGACCTGCTTACCTAACAGTAGTCTTAACATAATAGATATGGGGCAGTTCCAGAGATAATTTAAAACAAAAATAAACTGTTTTACTTCTTACATAGTCTATAAAGATTTATATGATCCAACCCCATCTCCTACCACTCTCAGGCCTCCTCAAGCCTCTATAGCTATCTTGGAGATTTCTGGACACTGGATCCTTTCCTTAGATCCTTATACATGTAATTCTCTCTGTCCTGAGTTACTTGCACAACCCCTCTCCCTCATTTAGGGCTTGCTCAAAAAACACCCAGAGAACAGGCTAATCTGTGCACCGTGTCTAAAATATCAGCGTCTTGTATGTCATTACTCTCTTGCTTTATCCTAATAGCTGTGCTTTCTTAATAACTCTTTTCAATATCTGTTTTGATTTGCATTTTTTGGATTTATTACTCATCTAATTATAAGCTCAACGATAACAAAGATTTGTCTTATAAACAGCTCTATTTCTAGCACCTGGACAAGGCCTCACATTGGGTATAATTTCAATGAGTATTGCTGGAAGGAAGGATAGATTAAAGATTTTAAACCATTAATTTTCAAGAAAGTTTATTCATTGCTTCAAATCAAATTCAGGAGATGACATTCTCATATACTCAAACTAGGCACGTAGTCATCTTTCTCTTGGTTAATCTCAAATAGCAACAATAGATTAATTAAATGGTGGATTTAGTGATTATGCAGGAATAATCTTGTCAGAATTAATAGAAATCATCTAATACATTTTAATTCATTGTGACTGCAGAGAAAATTTATATATATACATTGTAAAATTACAATAATTACAGTTTATCAACACAAGATGTTTCTTAAGTACTTGGGCTTTTTTCAATGTTACTATTTTAACAAAGTTGTCTTTGGGATGGTAATTCCATAAACACTTGTTGAGAATTGTAAGGCACTGGAGACAGAGCAGGAACTCCAGCTGTATCACAAATGATATTTTATTCTCCCAGCCATAGTGGTTCATGTCAAAAAGTGCCCCAAATTGGCCCTTTTGAAAGGCAGATGGTTTTGAAAGTTGTTTTTTTTTAAGCGTTTTTGAAAGTATTTGGGTACAGAGTTGTAGATGGTACTTCCACCCCCATCTTGTAGAGAAGTCCATCTATGGTTAAGATAATAAAGGCGACCCACAGGAAGAAATAGAAACCAGTGACAGACAAAACTTACAGGAGGTTCTTGTGTGATTTGAACTGGTATAATTTTGAAGCTGTCTTCTCTAAGATTTGGATGTTTAGCTTTTCTTTCAGGTCTCTGTGCTACCACAATATATGTCCAATACACTGCTTATTCTTGACTAAGCTATTACCAACTGATTTCTGTCTTTGTAACTAATAAAATTTCTAACCAGCATCACTATTCATAACAATACTTTTTTTGAAAATTAGTATACTTGAACCCTATGAAAGTTTATGCTGTTAAAGAATATAAAGATACATAAATACTTGGAATTTGCCTCAGTGCATTATAAGAACAAATTAAAAATAGTTTATATCATAAATACCATTGGGGCTGAAGGCTGAGAGTGTTGAGGGGGAAACTTTATACATGGCATATTATAATTTTTGGTCATTTACAATATTTGTTAAGTTTATATTTTTAATAAAATAAGAAATGTAGAAATATTTAAAAAGTAAAAAATAAAAGTTAAGGCAATTCAACTCAGACTGAGAATACTAAGCCTTTGTCTATACCACTAAACCATGTTATGTGTATTTGTTAGGCTAAATTTGTGTCTTGTCTTTAAGAGTGTACTAGTAATCTGATTTTGAAAAATTATTTGATTGCTGTAAGCCACCAGCCATGATAAGGCAACTTCTTAGGTATAAATCATGTTTCTAAGATCAAGTCAGTGCGTATTCAGGTTGTTTTATATATTACTTTACTGTAAGAGTTTAACAAGATGAAACAAAAGATACATAACAAAAGAAAAAATCTTTCTATAAATAATTGAGAGAGGAATCACAGAGCTTGTGTTACATATAGATTATTTTGTGTATAGAAAATTTGGACCAATATTCTTTAACTGTATTATTATAGACAGAGAGTGAAGCTGCTAGCCCTAGGGCTCACCTGCTCTGTGGTCTCATAACAGACACAGACGCAAGAATTGCTCTACACTTTAGATGGTAGCTTGGACGGTAAAGCGTCTGCCTACAATGCAAGAGACCTGGGGAAGATCCCCTGGAGAAGGAAATGGCAACCCACTCCAGTATTCATGCCTGGAAAATCCCATGGACCGAGGAGCCTGGTGGGCTACAGTCCATGGGGTCACAAAGAGTCGGACATGACTGAGCGACTTCTCTCTCTCCTCTCTCAGATCTAGAGTCTCACAGAATTATGATGTGACTTTCTAGCTGCTGGAATGCATTAACTTCACATAGAATATACATGATTCTTCTCCTCACATCAAGCACTGATGTCACATATGTGTCACTTGAAATAATTTCTGATTCAACATTGCCTGGATCCTTTTCATCAAGTAAAGATGCATCATAGTGGAAAAGAGCAGGACTTTTGAGTCATTCAAATCTGGGTTTGAAATGCTAATTCTCTTACTTATAAGCCTTGGGATTTGGGCATATTATTTAACTGTTTTATGCACAATTTCCAAATAGAAAAAATGGGCTGCTAATGTTGAACATACAGATTTTTTGTTAATTTTAATTGTGAGGAGTTTGACACATAATGTTGTTGTCGTTCAGTTGCTCAGCCATGTCCGACTCCTTGCAACCCCAAGGGCTGCAGCACACCAGGCCTCCCTGTCCTTTGCCATCTCCCAGAGCTTGCTCAAACTTATGTCCATTGAGTCAGTGATGCCATCCAACCATCTCATCCTCTCTTGTCCCCTTCTCCTATAGTATCTCAATTATTTATAGGCATTGTTACCACTACTCTATTCAACATCCAGTTCAGTCTCACCAAAAAGCTGTTTGAATAAAAGCCTTATAACAAATAATGACAGAATAGAGGGAAAGCCTCTTGTAATATTTTGCTATGAGCAATTAATTTAACCTTCATCAAATAGAATCATTGTTGTTATTTTAAAATACACTTTGCTCAGACTATTAAATTTCCCTGTGTCAGTTCTAGTAACAATATAATAAATTCATTATGACTATAATAAAATCAGCATAAATCCTAAACTCTCAGGGATGATGTGTATGGTGAAATTATCTGGAATTGCACACATAAAAATATTCAATCTTTCTGGAATGTATCTAAAATGAACTGCCCAAATGTGCCTGTAAGATTTTATTGAAAGTTTATTCCAATGTATACTTTACCCTATAGTTGTGGTTAACCCTTAAGAATTTACAGGGTTTAAGCATTCTCTTGAGAATAAAAATTAAAAATGAGGTGAATTGATTAAGCAGAAAGACAACAAAAGACTTTTTTTTTTTGAGACTCAGGAAATTGTAACCCAGGTCTCTTCTGAGTGTTTGCTATAATGTAATCCTAATTGTTGTTGTTTAGTTGCTTAAATTGTGTCCTACTCTTTGTAACCCCATGGACTGTAGCCTGCCAGACTCCCCTATCCATGGGATTTTCCACTCAAGACTACTGGAGTAGGTTGCTGTTTCATTCTCCAGGTCATCTTCCTGCCAGTTCAAACCCGTGTTTTCTGGACTGGCAGGTGGATTCTTTACCACTGAGCCACCAGAGAAGCCCAATCTAATTATGTGAGTTATATGATTTTTCAATAACTTCTGAATTTTCACAGACAACAAAGCCACCAAGTGTGATTTCCTTAAATGTACCAATAAGGGTATAGTGTCAATTTTATGAGTAACAGTTGATACTAGAGGACAGAACAGGGAACAGACCAATAATGGGAAAATAAAAAGTGGCAAATAGGGTTTCATGCCTCCATTGGATCAGACCAACTTCTGATTGGTTCAATTGGATCAACTTCTGATCCTTTAAATTCAAATATTTCAATAAATATTGTAATCTATAGGCATAATTTTTTTCTTAATAAGAAAAATATTTTTTATTAAAAAATGAAAGAAAAATATTTTTATTTTATAAAATAAAAAGAAACATTTTTACTTCTTAATAAGAAAATTCATGGTGATCCACAAGCCATCCTGGGAGAGCTTTTCATTCATATGTTTTATGTAACATTCAGTTCAACTCTTTATTTACAAACTTCAACAAATATTTGTTCATTCCACACCAGACCTCTACATCCCTGAACAGATCTTCTAGAAATTAACTTGCCTCTCTGCTTCCTCTAATAAATTGAGAGAATTATTCCCACAAGAGCTTTTTGGATACTGCTGCTGCTACTGCTAAGTCGCTTCAGTCGTGTCCGACTCTGTGTGACCCCATAGAAGGCAGCCCACTAGGCTCCTCTCTTCCTGGGATTCTCCAGGCAAGAACACTGGAGTAGGTTGCCATTTCCTAGATATCAGCAAAATATACTATATTATTCAGAATCTCAATATTGTATGGCTCTGATATATCAGTATCATACCTATAAAGCACATTTTAAAAATGAATTGTAATATGTGATATTTTAGGAAATACAAGATGGAGTCTTATCTCCTACAAAATAATAATAGCAGCAAAATCTAGATTTGTTCAGATTTTTAAGTATAAATTATGAAAACAAACTAAAAGGAAATACAATTAAAGCAAATCTCATTCTAGCAGTTGACCACACAAAAACTGAATGTATCAAAGCCTTAGAAATGATCATCATTTAGGACCCTATGATTTTGCTACAAGGAATTATAAGTGAGTTATCAATGATACACATATACACAATTTGATGTACAGAGATATTTATTGCAAATAGATGGATATTAGTAAAGAATAAAAACAAAACCTAGAAATCAACTCTAGGTCTAACAATAGAAGAATGACTAAATTTCATTTGTTATAAATAATACATTTTCACACAATTTTAGGAGTTGGGATAATGCTCATGATACAATATTAAGTGAAAATTTGACACGTACCCTATGCAGTCCCATTGATGGAAAACAACAAAAGGAAATATTTATAACTATTTGGAGTGGTGGAATTGGGATGATTATTCTCTTTTGTTTTCCATGTTAAAAGGTCATATAGTAATTTCTGATTTTAAAAAACAATCATCATAAAACTAAATAATACAGACAGATGGTATATATAAGACTACATATGACTGAGTGAAGAATCCACCTGCAATGCAGGAGACACAGGAGATGTGGGTTTGATCCCTGGACTGGGAAGATCTCCTGGAGGTTGGCATGGCAACACACTCTAGTATTCTTGCCTGGAGAATCCCATGGACAGAGAAGCCTGGTATGCTACAGTCCATGGGGTCACAAAGAGTCAGACACAATTGAAGTGACTGAGCACTCATGCACACGTGTCTAGCTTCCTTTCATGTATGTGAGGAAGATGCTCTACATCTTTTTTTTGTCTTCCTATCCAGTTCATATTAGCTTTTTAAATCTTACCTATCCAAAGAGAGTTCATTCATAGTTAAAAAAAAATCCAAACAAAAACTAAGAAAAATTCCTGTAAATGCCCATTAAATGGTCAGTGAGATTAATGAAGTTTGCTCATGACAGCTTTCACTGAGGAAATTGTAATATACAGCACATTTTACTTTTGATCATCATATATGATTATTTTCTGAAAATAAATAATTTGATAACAGTAGTACATATAGGGTAGTTTTTGAATATTATATGTAAATATGTGTATATATAAGAACCTTAGAACAATATCCCCTTAAATGGAAATAATACAGGCTTTTGTATGCTGTCTTCCTCAAGAATATCCACTTGCCTTGCAGGGTAAAATGATGTTTATTCTTCCAGTATGAAACAAGTTTTGGGAATATAATACAAAATTTAAATCTTCTTAAAAATATTTTATGTCATATTGGAGTATAGTTCATTTACAATGTTGTGTTAGTTTCAGATGTACGGCAAAGTACATATATACATATCCATACATATGTACATATATACATATCGATTTTTAAATTATTTTCTCATTTATACTATTACAGAATATTTAGCACAGTCCCCTGTGTTATACATTAGGTCTTTGCTGGTTATGTCAATCTCAAAATCCTAATTTGTCCCTCCCCTGACCTTTCCCCTTTGGTAAGCAAAAGTTTGTTTTCTAAATCTGTGAGTTTCTATTTTTTAGACAAGTTTATTTGCATCATTTTTTAGATTCTGCATATTAGTGATATGATATTTAGCTTTCTCTGTCTGACCTATTTTACTTGGTATGATAATCTCCAGGTCCATTCATGTTGCTGCAAATGGCAATTTTTTTTTCATTTTTCTTTGTAATGGCTGAGTGATATTCCATTGTATGCATATACCACATCTTCTTTATCTCTTCCTCTGGTGATGGATATTTACATTGCTTCCAGGTCTTGACTGTTGCCAATCACGCTGCACTGAACATTGTTGTTGTTCAGTCACTCAGTTGTGTCCAACTCTTTGTAACCCCACGGACTACAGCACATCAGGCTACCCTGTCCTTCACTATCTCCCAGAGCTTGCTCAAACTCATGTCCATTGAGTCAGTGATGCCATCCAACCATCTCATCCTCTGTCACCCCCTTCTCATCATGCCCTCACTCTTTCCCAGCAGTGAACACTGGGGTGCATGTATCCTTTTGAACCATGGTTTTCTCCAAATATAGGCCAAGGAGTGTGATTGTTATATCATATGGAAGCTCTATTTTTAGTTTTTCAAGAACTTCCAGGGCTTCCCTGGTGTCCAGTGGTTAAGCATCTGCCTCCCAAGGCAGGTGACACACATTTGATCCCTGCTCTGGGAAGGTTTCATATATGACAGAACAGTTAAGCCTGTGCACCACGACTACTGAAGCCTGTGTGCCTAGGGCCCATACTCCAAAACAAAAGAAGATACTACAACAAAGAGGAGCCCTGCTCTCTGCAACTAGAGAAAGCCTTCATATAGCAACAAAAATCCAGCACATATCAGATCATATCAGTCACTCAGTCGTGTCCGACTCTTCGCAACCCCATGAATCGCAGCACGCCAGGCCTCCCTGTCCATCACCAACTCCCGGAGTTCACTCAGACTCACGTCCATCGAGTCAGTGATGCCATCCAGCCATCTCATCCTCTGTCATCCCCTTCTCCTCCTGCCCCCAATCCCTCCCAGCATCAGAGTCTTTTCCAATGAGTCAACTCTTCGCATGAGGTGGCCAAAGTACTGGAGTTTCAGCTTGAGCATCATTCCTTCCAAAGAAATCCCAGGGCTGATCTCCTTCAGAATGGACTGGTTGGATCTCCTTGCAGTCCAAGGGACTCTCAAGAGTCTTCTCCAACACCACAGTTCAAAAGCATCAATTCTTCAGCGCTCAGCCAAAAATAAATTAAAAAAAAAAAATCTCCATATGCTTCTCCACAGTGGCTGTACCAACTTAAATTCCCATCAACAGTCGGAGGATTTCCTTTTCTCCACATCCTCTCTGCTGCTGCTGCTAAGTCACTTCAGTCGTGTCCGACTCTGTGCGACCCCATACATGGCAGCCCACCAGGTTCCCCCGTCCCTGGGATTCTCCAGGCAAGAACACTGGAGTGGGTTGCCATTTCCTTCTCCAATGCGTGAAAGTGAAGTCGCTCAGTAGTGTCTGACCCTTAGCGACCCCATGGACTGCAGCCTACCAGGCTCTTTCGCCCATGGGATTTTCCAGGCAAGAGTACTGGAGTGGGGTGTCATTGCCTTTGCCACATCCTCTCTAGCATTTGTTATTTGTAGACTTTGGGATGATGGACATTCTGACTGGGGTGAGATGACATTGATTTGCATTTCTCTAATAATTAGCCATGCTGAGCATCTTTTCATGTGCCTATTGGCCATCCGTAATACCTTCTTTGGAGATATGTCTATTTAGATCTTCTGCCTGTTTTTTAAGGTTTTTTTTGTTTTGTTTTATATTGAGCTGCATGAGCAGTTTGCATATTCTGGAGTTTAATCCCTTGCCAGTCACCTAATTTGCAAACATTTTCTCCCATTCTTTCGATTGTCTTTTCATTTTGCAAACACACACATCTGTGGTAATCAGTCTACAATAAAGGAAGCAAGACTTTACGCTGGAGAAAAATACCATCTCTTCAATAAATGATGCTAGGAGAACTGGACACCTGCATGTAAAAGAATGAAGCCAGAACATTTTTTAACACTGTACACAAAAACAAACTCAAAATGGATTAAAGGGTCTAAGTATGAGGCATGATTCTGTAAATGATAAAACAATTAGTGGAAAAACATAAAACAATTGAGGAAAACATAAGAACACACTTTGATGTAAATTGCAGCAATATCTTTTTTGATCTATCTTCTAGAATAATGGAAATACAAAGCAGAAATAAACAAATGGGGCCTAATTAAGCTCAAAAGGATTTCAACAGTAAAGTATAAATCTTTTCTATTTAAAATCTTCCCTTACTCTGAGAATCCATTACATCCAATTGTTTACACACTAACCAGATCTTCCACTCACAGTACAATGACTGATTTTCTTCATTTACAAGCACATTGCAGTGATAGAATGTTTAGCATAATATTTTTAATTGAGGTAAAATTGGTATATAACATTATATAAGTTTCTGGTGTCAACGTTATGATTTGACATATGTATTCATTAAAAGGGTCATCAGCAAATTCTAGTTACCATGCATCGGCATAACTTGATGCTCTGTTGTTCAGTTGCTTGGTCACGTCCAACTCTGCATCCCCATGGACTGCAGTACACCAGGCTTCTATGTCCTTCACTGACTCCCAGAGTTTTCTCAAATTCATGTCCATTGAGTCAGTAATGCCATCCAGCTATCTTATCCTCTGTCACCCCCTTCTCCTCCTGCCCTCAACCTTTCCCAGCATCAGGGTCTTTTCCAGTGAGTCAGCTCTTCACATCAGGTGGCCAAAGTATTGGGGCTTCAGCATCAGTCCTTCCAATGAATATTCAGGAATTATTTCCTTAGGACTGACTTGATTTATCTCCTTTCTCTCAAAAGTCTTCTCCAGCACTACAGTTTGAAAGCATTCTTTGGTGCTCAGCCTTCTTTATGGTCCAAGTCTCATTTCCATACATTACTGGAAAAACCATAGCTTTGACTATAGAGATCTTTGTTGGCAAAGTAATGTTTCTGCTTTTTAATACACTAAGTTTGTCATAGCTTTTCTTCCAAGGAGCAAACATCTTTTAATTTCATGGCTGCAGTCACTCTTCATAGTGATTTTAGAGCCCAAGAAAGTAAAGTCTGTCACTGTTTCCATTTTTTCCCCATCTATTTGCCATGATCTTAGTTTTTTCTGTCTAGTCAAAGCTATGATTTTTCCAGTAGTCATGTATGGATGTGAGAGTTGGACTATAAAGAAAGCTGAGTGCTGTAGAATTGATACTTTTGAACTGTGGTGTTGGATAAGACTCTTGAGAGTCCCTTGGACTGCAAAGAGATCCAACCAGTTCATCCTAAAGGAAATCAGTCCTGAATATTCATTGGAAGGACTGATGCTGAAGCTGAAGCTCCAATACTTTGGCCACCTGATGTGAACTGCCTCCTTGGACAAAACCCTGATGCTGGGAAAGATTGAAGGCGGGAGGAGAAGGAGACAACGGAAGATGAGACGGTTGGGTGGCATCACCGACTCAATGGGCATGAGTTTGGGCAAGCCCCGGGAGCTGGGGATGGATGGCATGCTGCCGTCTGTAGGGTCACAGAGTCAAACACGACTGAGCAACTGAACTGAACTTCCACTCTACTCTTTCACTTTCATCAAGTGGTTCTATAGCTCCTCTTCACTTTATGCCATTGGGGTGGTGTTATCTACATATCTGAGGTTATTGATATTTCTCCTGGCTATCTTGATTCCAGCTTGAGCTTTATCTAGCCTGGCATTTCATATGATGTACTCTGCATATAACTTGAATAAGCCGGATGGCAATATACAGTCTTGATGTACTCCTTTTCCAATTTTGAACCACTCCATTGTTGACCCCCTAAATCATTTACAAAGGGAATTTCAAGACTAATGACATCTTTTGATAGTTTAATGTAGGCCATTATATATGAGACAACACAAATGATAGATACTATATAATTTTTATCAGATAATGGCCTACATTAAAAATATATATATATGCAATAGGTTTCCAGATGTGTTTGTGTGTGTTTCCTACTCTCATGACAAACATGAGTTTCTGCCATTAGTATCTAACTTCCCTCAATCTTCTATGAAGTAATGAAGACAGTAACATCTATAAATGTAAGTTTTATTAGGAAAATAAGTCATGAATTGTTTGGGG